>NC_022026.1:39305917-39330850 GCF_000317375.1 Microtus ochrogaster | reverse complement strand
CACACACACACACACACACACACACACACACACACACACACACACATACCAGATTCAGAGCTAGGTACATGAGGCTCTTCCCCACACCTCCATTCTCAACATTTGCCAGGCACTATTGCCGCATTCCAAAGAAATTATAAACAAGTCTGGACCTTGACCAGTTTTACCAGTTGTTGTAATACATGTGAACTGTGAACTGCCTTGTACATGTGACTCTGTTGTCCTTACCCAATTTCTAGAATAACCCATACCACTCAAAACCTTGTAAACGCCATCTGATTTCTAGTAGCATCTCTATAACTGACATCCTTGTGGATTCCAGGGATGGTGGTTCTGTTCACATGACATGCTTAAAAGTCATGGTTGGGAGCCAGTGTTTACAATGACTTTCAGAACTGGTATAGAAATACCCCTACTCTCTTGCCCTTCCAAACTGATAATTTTGGTAGCAACCACAATCCTACAGATCCTTAAACCAACCATGAGACCAACCACTAATGCTCTCAGGCAAATGGAGGAGGGTAAAAATTCCACAGGGAAACTGGTTTTTAAATCCATTCAAGGAGCTAGAGAGTGGATCAGCATGTTTGGGACCCTAGGTTCCATCCACAGCACTGTACAATTAGTACATAAAGGATCTCAGGAAGTTTACCTGAAATAAATTTCATATCATAACTAGAACATTAATTGTAGAAAATCTTATTCTGAATGAAACAAGAAGCTCAATGCATCTCAAAACAAAAAGAACCACCCAGGCACATCACAACCAAATTGCCAAAACTAATGAAAACCAGGATCTTTCTCTATGTATGTTTTACATATTTATTTTTATTTTATATATATGAAGGGGAGTCAACCTGAATGTATGTTTGTGTATCACATATGTGCAGTGCTCTCAGAGAGAGACCAGAAGGTGCTGGATCTTTAAGACTGGATTTAGAGACAACTATGAGCTGCCATTTGAGGGCTGGGAATTGAACCTGGGTCCTCTGGAAAAGCAGCCAGTGCTCTTAACTAATGAGCCATCTCTGTAACACTAAGCCAGGGTCTCTTAAAAGCAACGAGAGAGAAAAGATAAACTGCCATGAGGGCCGATAAAGTAAGTACACAAACGCCTTTACAGTTAAGCAACAGAAGGGCATGAGAGAATATCTATCTGAGAGGGTGGGTTCCTCCGCATGGAAGGAAGCGTCTCCTATCACCTTGCTACCCATGTGAACCCTCATCCATTTCTAATTCATTTGAGCTAATGCAGTCTTATTTTTTAAAAAGCTACTGTTGGGGCTGGAGGGCTGGAGACATGCCTCAGCAGTTAAAAACACTGGTTGCTCTTCCAGAGGTCCTGAGTTCAATTCCCAGCAACTACATGGTGGCTTACAACCATATAGAATAAGATACGATCCCATCTTATCGAGTGCAGGCATGTATGCAGGCAGAACACTGTATATATAATAAATAAATAATTCTTTTTTTAAAAAAAACCTTACCAGAGGATAGTTTTTTTTTGGAAATGTTACTGTTGGGCTAGTGAGATTGCTCAATGGGTAAAACACTTATCACCAGGCCTGATAACTTGATTTTGATCCCCAGGAGCCACATTATAGAAGGAAAGAGCCACTTTCTCAACCAACTGTATTCTGACAACTCATATCATATATTCATGAGCATAGAGACACACACAAATGCAAATAGATAGATAGATGATAGATAGATAGATAGATAGATAGATAGATAGATAGATAGATAGATAGATAGATAGATAAATGATTTTGAAAAAAGTTTTGGTCAGGCCCTGGGGATGTAGCTCAGTTCATAGAGTGTTTACCATGTGTGCAAGTGGCCCTGGGTTTACTCCCCACCAGTAGTGGCCCATGCCTTTAATTTCTTACGTGGGACAGGACGTAGAGGCAGGAAGATCAGAAATTCAAGGTCATCCCTCAGCAAAGTGAGTTTGAGGTTGGCCTAGGATACATGATACTTTGTCCAAAAATTAATAAATCAATTAATGAAAACATTTTAAAACTACCTTTAAAAGATACTATCAAATGTACCCTAGGTACAAAATTAAGGCAGTCAATGGATGATGGGACATCTGGTGCAGCTAAAGACAAAGTCATTGGAGTTGCAGAGGTCTCCAGAGATAGAGAAGGAGGAAAGTAGCTGTTTCCTACCTTGGAATGTTGAGTTCAATAGTCAGGGGCAAAGGATGACCATCAGTTCTTGAAAGCACAGTACCCAGCTATTAGCTGGGCTTCATGTATGTTTGAGACCAGGCTTTCTTTACAGGAAAGTGAGTTTAACCTGACTTGAAGCTACAAAAGATGGGTATAAGAAAGGTTTGGGAATAATGATCACCAGTAACAAGAGGAAGGGTGGCAGAGAAAACGCTGTTAGGTAGGCCCACCCCTACTGAGGTTGAGTAGGGATTTGGCTGATATGACAAGACCATGAAGACCATACAGAAACCGCTTTGCAGATCCCCTAGGATCTGCTCTGACTTTGGCTAGGGAACCTGCACACACATCTCAGGGTGACCACTGAATTCTGTACTTATGCTGACCTAGCAGTTCTCCCAGGGCTCTGTGGCCTGGTTGTGTTTGCTTACTTCTCGGGTCTTAGTTCCTGGTCTGTGTTGATTGGGCTAAATGTGATACCTACTATCCCTCCTACAGAGGAAGCCTGGGAGGTGCTTGTTGGACTGAAAGGACTTTGTGGTCAGTATATAGGAGGGCCCACCATAGTAAGCTGTTCTTCCTCCCAGCCTAGTCATGCCTTACACCAATCCTGCTTCCCCCAAAATATGAAAAAGGACTGAAACTTCATCCACCACCTCGGCCACATCAGCCTTGTTCTCTTTGCTGTGGCCAGTATGAGGCTATTTAACTTTTTTTTTTTTTTGGTTTTTCGAGACAGGGTTTCTCTGTGGCTTTGGAGCCTGTCCTGGAACTAGCTCTGTAGACCAGGCTGGTCTCGAACTCACAGAGATCCGCCTGCCTCTGCCTCCCGAGTGCTGGGATTAAAGGCGTGCGCCACCACCGCCCGGCTATTTAACTTTTATTAATCGACAAGTGAGAATATCACAGGGAGGCAGAAAACAGATTGTGGAGAAAAACTTGTCAGAAAAAAAAAAGATCAGCAGAAGGCCAATGTGAGGAAAGCCAGTACAGGGAGAGACAGGGCACAACTTTCCTCCAGCACTGCTTGGCACTGTTAGAGATGAATTGTATCCACCTCCAAATTCCTGTATCAATCCACCCAACCACCACTATTTCAGAGAGTGACTGTATTTGGAGGCAAGGTTTTTTCAGAAGTAATTAAGTTGAAATAAGGTCATTAGGATGGACCCTAAATTCAATATGATCAGTGTCCTTATAAGACATAATTTGGCACAGAAACACACACAAACTAAGTGGACAAGCCCAAAAGAGAGAGACCTACCTACTACAGACTTTTTTTCCACAGCCCTCAGAAGGAAACAGCCTCTCCATAATTTGATCTCAGACTATGAGGGAATTTGTTGTTATCTGAACTACCCGGTATAGGATCCTGCTATAGAAGCCCAAACAATGATTATAGTATAAGCAGGCTTTGTGTGGATGTGTCTGCCTTTGCCCACCTGAAAGATGGGAAAATAATCCAAGTATCTTTAGTAAACTGCTTCCACACAGCTTAGGAGAAACAGGGCTCCCAACAACCACTCGATGTAACCAGGGAGCATCCAGGTCCTAAAATGATCATGGCCTGTTGGGCATGGAAAAAGGTCTTGGGGCCTGGCTCTAAGCAACCTGCCTCTCGTGGTATATGAGATCTATGTTCTTCTCTGCCTCAGTTTTATTTATCTGATAAAGGACCCAGAGGAATAGTTCGTGATTCATAGACTGCCAGGAGCCCTATTAGTTTAATGCACATAAAGTTCTTAGAAAAGCACTGTGAGCCATATACTCATTGTTGTTGTTGTTGTTGTTGTTGTTGTGAGCCTTTCCTTTTGTTGTTATTGGAAAGTGTCTGTGCAGAAATTCTAAACTGCTGGCTCTTGACAACAGCAGCACAGAGACCTCACAGCCCCATCCCCCGCTTGGGTGAGGCTGGAGAACACTGAGTTGATTGTATCACTAGAGGCCATATGAGGTTGGCCTGGTCTCCTTTCCAACACACAGGCAAGGTTTCAAAAAGGGACAAATAGCAGTGTGGGCCTGGGGCTGTAGGAAGCCTGCCATGCCACACAGCAGCCTGCTAGGTCCTGTGTAAGGCAGACTCAGATAGCTGGGTACAGAGAGTACTGGTGGGCAGGGAAGAAGGAGGAGGAGGTAGTAGGAAGTGATCATCCCTGAGCTCTGTGTGTTACAAGTTTATAATGCACTAACACTTAGAGACAGGCGCAGTTTAATTCTCCTATGTCTCTATGCACTCTTTTGTTCCCAGCTTCCCTCTGTTTGAGACTATCTCCTCTGTTCCGGTGGCTCTCAGCTGCTAGGCAGCTAATGGGGAGCTCTTGTCACTGTCACTAGCCTGGTGTTTGAAGGTCCTGCTGCAGAGATGATTGAATCACAGCCTCCTCCTCATCCTAAAGTTCTCCAGAAATTTTACACACAGGGGACACCTGGTAATGACTGGAAATATTTTAGAGTGTCCCAACCAGAGGGGCTGCTATGTAGATGCAGGTGAGGGGAACTGTTAAACATCCTATACTACCACCACTATAAAGAACCTTGCAGTTCCAACAGGGTGTTATGGTGTATGACTAATACCAGTATTTGGAAGACTAAGGCAGGGCCACTGTAAATGTGATGCCAGCCTGGGATACAAGTATGAGAGCCTGCCTCTAAAACAGCAGAAATAAAACAACTACATAGTGTCAAGTTGAGAAACTCTGGCCTAGACACATAACATAGATGCAAGGAATAGTTGATGGATTAAAATGTTATTAAAGGGATTGGAGGGATGGCTTGGTGAGGAAAAACACATGCCATGTAATGTGAGGACCTGAATTGGAATTGCCAAACACACATAAAAGCCAGATACACAGCACAAACATCTTAATGCAAGCATCTATAACCCCAGCACTCCTATAAGATGATTAGCGATGGATACAGGAGAATCACCAGAAGATTTTAGGCCAGCTAACCTGGTGAATGCAGTAGAAAAACAACAAAGACCCTGTCTCAAACAGGGTGGAAGGTGAGGCCCCACAACAAAGGTTGCCCTCTGACCTCTATTGATATACCCACATTCACACACATGAGTATACCTTTTTTTTTGCATGCACACACACACACACACACACACATATGAGTGTGCATGCACACATGCTCAAAATAAAAATAAACTACAATGTTATTGAGGTACCGAATGGAGGAGTGAATGGGAATTGAGGTTAGTTTCTTATGGGGATGCTTTTGCAGTATTCATATTAATGGTCTTTTCTTAGGCATTAATGAATTTGTGTTTTAAGGGTTTATTTTTTAAATTATATGTATGGGTTTGTGTCCATGTAGGGGCATGTGCACTTGAGTGCAGGTACTCACCAAGGCTGGAAGAAGGCATTGGATCTCTTATAGATGGAATTACAAGTAGTTGTGAGCTTCCTGGTGTGAGCAGGGAGCCCTGACCTTGACTCCTCTGGAAGAACATTACTAGTTCTTAATCATTAAGCCATCTCTGCAGCCAACTGCACCATTTTGTTTATGTTTGCTTGTTGTTATTTTTGTTGTTTTGAGCTGTCAAACTATACAGATTAAGGTGGCCTGGAACTCATTATGTAGCCCAAGCTAGCCTCAAGCTGTCAGTCTTCCTGCCACCGCCTCCGAAGTGGACTACCACACCCGGCATATAACTTTGGTTTGCACCAAACCACTGCTCAAGGAGTACCTTCTCCAAGCTCACAGCACTGAAGAAGACAGACATGTGTCTACCCTCACAGACTGGAAAAAAATTTAAAAAGACACCTCAATTGTTCATCCATAGCTCTATCAAAACTGGTTGCTTGATCTTAGGCAAGTCATTCAGCTCCTCTGGACATCTACTCCTCAGATAAAAATTACAGAAATTGTTTCGACTTTGAAGTTTTCTTCCAACATCTAAACCCTGTAAGTTTCATCTCAGAGAAATGTTTCTCCCTTTGAAATTTTCTAGTAATATAATACCATTTTCATTGATTAGAAAAGAGTACCTAATCCACATGTCTATCAATCATCATCAGTGCGGTAAATTCCTGTACTGACCACGAGATGGAATGTACTGGGGATGTGTGGATGTAAATTAATCCTCAAACAACAGCTAAAGAAATGGAGCTGTCAAGTAACCAGGTGCTCTAATTTTACCTTTGTTATTTTTTCCTTTTGAGACATGATCCAAGCTACTCTGGAAATCATTTAATGCTGGCCTCAAACTCTTCACAATCCTCTACATCAACCTCCTTAGTACTGGGATGACAGGCATGAGGCACCACACCTGGCTACCTGATTTTATTTCTTATGGTGCTATTCACAAGATAATGAAATGAGTCGGGCCATGGTGGTGCATGCCTTTAATCCCAGTACTTAGGAGGCAGAGACAGGCAGATGTCTGTGAGTTCGATGCCGGCCTGGTCTACAGAGCATGTTCCAGGACGGGCTCCAAATCTATACAGAGAAACCCTATCTCGAAAAACAAACAAAAAAAAAGGAAAAAAGAAAATGAAATCAATCACTGCTATAACAGAGATTATAAAGGCATATAAAACAAAAGAGCTAGATGTAAAAGTGTATTTTATGATTCCATCTGTGAAATTCAAGAATAAGCAAAACTGTGCTAATAGGAACCAAAATGGCAGTGGCCGCTCCAGCAAATGGGACAATATAGTGTCCTTGGAAGGTCTAGTAATGGTCTGTATAGGTGTACAAAAACTAATGGAAGTAATAGTTCTGAATCTGACTTTGTGTATATTCATTTTTTTAAATTTTTTTGGATTGATTTCTTTTATGTGTATGCGGTTTTGCCTGCATATGTGCATGTGTACCACCTGTGTGATCCTGCTGCTCGTAGAGGTCAAAAGAGTGTGAGAGGAAGCAAACCCAGGTCCTGTATAAGAGCAACAAGTACTCTTAACTACTGAGCTATATCTCCAGCTCCAATTTCATGCATACCATATGTCAAGACAGCGGAGCAATGAGGTAAGGGATGATGTATTATGTAGATGGGTGTGTCTGCACAAGCATTTTCTGAAATCGTGTATAACCAGATTATCTATGGTTGGTTGCCTTGGGAAATGAAGTAGGGGGACAAGAATGTAAGAGAACTAAGTGGTCTCTATGTAATCTTGAAATTATCACCAAGTCCATAAATTACTATTTCATCAAAATAATTATCATTCTTCACTAATATATAATTCACATCATGATCTTAAAAGAAGCCCAGCCTTGCATATGAGAAAGAAAAATGTCTGTTGGGCTGCTTCTGAAAACATAGTTAAGCAAAAGACTGATGATGAGACTTTCCCATGTCCAACACAGCCACTGCATGAGCAGGGAGGGGCATGCTACAAGGCTCTGAAAGTAATATAGTTAGGAGAATAATTCTTCTGCCTTCTACTTAAACACATATTAAAGAGATCTCAAAGAAAGCACTAAAATTAAAAACCAAAAAAGGAAATTGCCTTTACCATGGCATTTTATTTCTAAGTACTTCAACAAGCATCTCCAAAATGTAAGATCCCTGACCAATAAACATATGTATGAACTATTCATTGCTACTTAACAAATTACTCAAAACACAGTAGTAGGAAATGCGCATGTCTTTTCTCACTGTGTGTCCTACTTTCCTTTCCTGTTGCTGTGATACAATACCCTGACTGAAGCAACTTCAAGGGAGAAGGGGTTTATCTGGCATACAATTCTAGATTACAGTCATTCCATCATTGCAGAGAAGTCAAAGCAACAGGAACTTGGAGCAGCCAGTTACATCAACAGTCAAGTGCATGGAGACAATAAAAGCATGAATATGTGTTGCTCAGCTAACTTTCTCTACTTCAATACAATTTAGGAACCAAACTCTGGCAATGGTGCTGCCCATAGTGGGCTAGGTCATTTTACATCAATTAATGCATCAAAACAATCTCCCCACATGCCTACTGGTCAACCCAATCTAGACAATTCCTCATTGAGATTCTTTCTATATGATACTGATTGTGTCACAATAACAATGAAAACTATCACAGTGTTTGACATATGAATCTGCATGTATCTTAGCTAAGTGCCTAAGCCCCAGGTCTCTCAGAAGACTGCCACAATCTCAATCCTCAGCTGGGGCTGACAGATCTGTTGCCAAGTGCACCCATGCTACAATTGGTTCTGGCTCCCAACAAGATGCAGAAATTCTCATGACACGGCATCCCCCCACCTGTGCTGGAGTGACTCAAGAGAGAGAACACATACCCAAAACTGACATTTCAGTTCTTCATAGCCCAGTTTCAGAAGTGCCATGTCGGAGCCATTTTATATCCATGTGAGTCACTAGGTGTGGCCCAACTGCCAAGGGAGGATTATGCAAGATTGTACCCAGCAGGGTAAGTCTCAGATTCATTTTACTAAATCAGCACGAGTCTCCTTGGATCATCTGATAGCTAGACACATAACTCTTCAAGTGCCCCCCCCCAGATGTCTACTGTATGTTTGTTCAGGCTGGGATCCAATCAAGGGCCACAAATTTTATTAGGTTCTTTGGTCTCTTAGGTATCAGTTGATGATGAACAGCCTTGTGGATATTAGAATCGTCATTCTAATTTGCTTTTATTTATTTTTATTTTATCTTTTTGTGTCAGGCCAGCACCTAATTACAAATGCTATGCAAGCATCTCTCTCCTCTTCCCTCAGAAACTATAAATGATAACCTCCAATAAAGAAAGCCCTCACATTTATAACTCATGAATACCCAATATGATGATTTCAAATCAAGGGCTCCATATCGAACCTACCATAAGAAAACAAACTCTGGAATGTAAGAGCTGGAAAAACATCTAAAGGACATCTATGGACTGAGGCTATGGCTCAGTGGTAGTGTGCTTACCTAACATACAATAAACAAACCTAGATTCTACTCCCAATACCATGGTGGAAAAAAGAATAAAGCTGTCATCTAAATCAGTAGCTCCTAACCAGGGTCAGTGGAATCCTTAAGCAGGTGGCAATGTCTGGTGACATTCTGGCTTGTCATAAAAGGAAGAAAGAGTTTCATACTGGCATCTGTAGGTGAAGGCCACAGACTAGGCTAAACATCCTACAATGAATTGGATGCCCCTCATAGCCATCCTAAAGTTAAGAAACCATACACCAGATAACTTTGTTTCTTTCAGAATGAGGAAGCTGAGGCCTGAAAGGATAATGGTGACTATTTCAAGGTTATACAGCTGCAAAACCAGAAGTAGATCCAAGTGTCTATTCCACCTTCCTCCAACACCTGCTTTGCTTTGGTTTGGAAGAAGAAAGGGTGGGATCTGAAGGTGCTTTGTTTTTGCTGTTAGACATGGAATCCAAGGTCTCTCAAATAGGAAGCATATGACCTAACTGAGCTATAATACTGGCTAATCTTAATGTTTGTAGCTAACGCAAAACAAAGGAGAAAAATCACAATAAATACATCACTGAACGAATGACACACAACCTATCAGGATATCCCAAAGTCTGAACAAAATGCCATCTTTAATTATCAATTTGAATAGCACTGTTTCACCAAAGTTGCTACTGGATAGAATTCTTCAGAGGGTAAGTTCCAGTGCAGGTGACTGATGCCTCCCTTCTAGAGACGTCAGGTTTTCAAAGAGAATGTTAATTCGCCTCCCTAGGGTGCCCACACACGTCCTGGCCACAGACCAGAAGAAAGGAATGTAAACAGGGTCGTTGAGAAAGAAGGCATTAAAATCCCCACCCCCCACATGCACACACAGGCTGTCATGCTGGGACTGAAGTCACCTGACCCCTCCATCTGCCGCTGAGTCATCAAGCCCCTTCCTTCAGTGAGCTAATTATGCAGCTAAGCAATTAAGAAGAATGCTGGAAATTCTGAAGGTCTGGGTAATCTCCAACCCCCAGCATTCGCTAAGTACCATTTTGTTCTTAGAGATATAGCCATGTTTTACAGTGGCCCATTATCTTTGCAAACCGTATTTTATTGTATTTTATTGAATGCTGTTATTTTTAAATCTACTGAAAACACCTGCCTGGAAAAAAATAGGTTTAAATGCTGGAACCTTGCAAAATAATGCTAAACAATTTTGACTGCACATCTGGCCTTGATATTGCAGCTAAGAAGTTGCCATTCCCTATCAAGTTTTTGCTTTGAATAAAATTAGGCTCATTGCTGAGAGGCAGCCTCTGAGAAAAGAATTAATAAAGATATCTTTATTGAGCCAGCACTATGACAGAAGGAAAACGGTTTATGATTATCTTTTCAAAGCAGCTTTTGCTCTTGGTCTCTGTCCTTAGAAAGCATGTGTTGTAGTCAGTTAAAATTTTTCTTCCCTTCCTTGCAAGAGGCTCTTATCTTTCTGTCTGGCCCCTGCCCACTTTCTGCAAGTGAACACGCCAAAAACCAACTCACACTTGCACCTGCACCAGGCCACTCCCCATCTGATGCTTGCAACAGCAAAAGGACCAGGAGGAAGCAGCTGTAGACAGCAGGCAAAGGCCCCACTTTCGGTTTTAGGGGGAGCTGCCAGGGCAGCAGACCACCCACCCAGGATCTGCCTGAAGCGTCTGCACTGTTGGGAGCGCCAGGAAAGGCATCCAGGCACCACACACCCCTTACCTGCAGTGCCGCATCTTGCAGCGTGGCCGTCCACCTGGACAGCATCCTAGAGCATCCTTTCTTCAGCACGTCTGCGGCGAGTACTGTGACGTCATCAGGAGGCGGGCTCCACGCTGCCACGTGATGTCTTTGGAGTCCTGCGGCTGTGAGCAAGACTGGAAGGAGTCCGAGGGTGGGTGGGAAGACCCTGCACGTTCCAAAAGAGGCAGGGAACAGTTAATATGACCTCCTTTCAGGGTGTTTGTCTTGATGCCTGTCTATTGCTTGGTCTTGTTGGGAAAGTTAGGGGAAACAATACACAGGAAGAATTAACATTATTACAGGTTCCAAACATATAATAGGATTTCAAAAACAGCTAGCAATAAGGAGATTATTGTGGAAAGGAACACAATCTGGTGTTCTGTTTTATTAGATGCAATATAGAAATATGTTTTATAAAAATCAAAATGAAACCTGAAATAGACCATGCATGAACACACAGCATTTGAAGTTCGGTGTTCCAAACTATATAGTCAAATATTACGCTCAGGCAGTTCCTGATGGAATATCCTTCAAACTGGACCGATGGCTGATACTTTGAATTATTCTCACTAGCTGCATTACATTAGTCTCATTTGCTAAAGGGAAAAAACAGTGGCATCACACATTAATACTATTTTCTGTAATCTTCGATTAATTAAAATAAAACACTGAGAGAAAGCAACTGTATTTATGTTTATTTTTTCTTAACTCCTGGCTAAGACATTTCATCTCTTGAGCACAAATTTGTTGAAAACAACTTATTATTTCAAGTTGTCTGATTTTTCGGACATTCTGAAAAAGCAAGTCACTTTACTATTATAATGTATATTGTCAACATTTTTTGCATTCCCAGTAAAACAATCTTTCCTTAAAGGCTTTAGAATATTCTCTGATCAGTTCCTAAATTGGAACTAGTACACTCAGAACTTAGAGCAGTTCATGTATAAAATCTTCCTTGTTTGCCAAACCACATAAACGTTGTGAAAGGGTAGTGATAGACGCTCTTTTCATTCCTATCACAATTTCACAGGGATTGTTTTAAGTGTAAATCACAATTATAACATTCCTTTTGATCACTCTCCTGAAAGCCACGTTAAATAGATTGCTTAACAAGCAGGCAGGAGTTAAGTTGGCTAGCCACTTATTCCACCAGCTTTTTTCCCCTTCTGTATTTAACCCTGTCCCCTTTACCACCATTGCCTCGAGATTAGCCACATTTCTGCTCACAGGGTCAAACTCTAATTTAGATTAAATACAGCCCTTGCCTCTATCAGCCCTCTATTATTTTCAAGATCGTATGTTTTTAAATTGACAGCGGTGGTACGGATTTCTAGGTCACTGCTCTCAGGTTTGTTTCTGAGTGACAAAGAACTTACCTTTATAGTTGTGAGGTTCTTGATACACAAAGCCAAATTGCTACTGCAATCTCTGACTCCTTTGGGTTGAGGGTCTGAAGCACAAGGAAACTGACAAGTTCATTTCCCTGCCAGAGGCAAATGTCGATTTCAGCCTCAGGCTCACAGAGGGCCCAGTTGGCAGTCTGGCAGTATCACGTGTTCGGCTCAGCCACTCAGCCCAGTCCTGCCCTCCTGACCACCCCTGGCTCTGGAAGGTACTTTGTAATGTGGACGGCCTTTCTAACCTTGGTGGAAAGGTGTCTAGGGAGAACCTATTTCTGCAATACAGGAAGTCCCACCTCCGGTGACGGGTGCTCTCTGCTCGCCGTTTCCCGGGGTGGGGGCAGGGAGAGAACTGCAGTGCATGTAACTCACCCTGCTGCTCAACAGCCTTCCTTTGTGTTCGGATTGGCTGAAATGAGTAAACCTTCCTCATCTGGGGACATATTTTTTTTAAACAAGTTAGTTTCACCTTCTCTTTTTCCAGGTGATTGCTCAACTGAAAGCAAACACACAGACACACACACACAGTCCCCATACATACACACTTTCTGTCTGTTACACATATATACACACTTTCTGTCTGTCTGTCTGTCTGTCTGTCTGTCTGTCTGTCTGTCTGTCTCTCTCTCTCTCTCTCTCACTCACACACACACACACACACACACACACACACATTCCGTCTCTCTCTTACAGGCACACAGACACCACCACCACCACCACCACAACAACAACAACAACAACAACAAAACAGACCTAAAATGGGACTGTGGATTTCCAACAGAATGAAATAACTGTTGTAATATCTTCTAAGCTCAAATTTTTAAAAAAAGGAATAAAAGGTACTATGATTTTAGATACTTAGGGAGAAAAGGACATTTGTACTAGGTTAAATGGAACACAATGAGGTTCCAAAACATTATGCAGCAAGTGATTTATCTGTTGCATGTGGATGTAATATACTTGCAGCTAGTTACATACAAACTTTTATATATGAACATGGAAAGTAATTAAGACTAAGTCACCAAATTATCAAACTGTGGCACTTCACTGGCAAATAGGATTGAGAGTGCTTTAGTTTTCTCCTCCTCCTCTTTCTTCTCCTTCTTTTCCTTCTTTGCTCTGCAATCTCATTTCTCCACAGTGACAGAGCTTTATAGCAAGAGAAGGATGCAAATACACAGTTGGAGCTAATTTTTGCTGCATGGTTCTTATTTGAAGAATCTCCAGTGCTACACACAAAGCTTGAAGGAAGTTTTATCTGTCAGGCACTCTAACCATGCTTCTCATTTTGCACTGGAGAGAAAGAAGAGGGGAAGAGGAGAGTGAAAGAGAAAGAGTTGATGGGCTCAAAACTTTTCTTCAGTAGCCATGGAAGCACAATTAGGATCTGATTTCTAGATCCCAATGTTCTCTTCACATATTTGGAATTTCGTGACATGGAATCTTTTACCCTTTCCCCCTCTTCATTATCTGCTGTATTTCCAGAAACAATACACAACACTCATAATAACACTGTGATTGTTGTTCAGTTTGCCACGTTTTATTTTGTTTTGTTTTGAGACACAATCTCACTCTGTAGCTAAGGTTGCCTCTTGAGTGTTGTGAGCCACCTTGCACAATGAGAACACTGGTTCTTAGTGGGAATAATGTTGCCCTTTATCCCCTAGGGACATTTTCATCTGCCTACTGAGGCACTGTAGGGACTAGTGTATTCCTGGCATCCAGTGGGCGGAGCTCAGAGACACAAGAGAAGAGGCCACAGTGTGCAGAACCGCTGCCTATGACAGTAACTGATGTAGTCTCTTAAATATCAATAAGGCTAAGGGCCTCTGGGTTAGAATAGCTTATAAAGTGTGATTAGATGTCCCTGCCATTTTGAGGCATTTTTCCCTTGATAATGTGCTGGAGCCTCTGCTCTGTAATGAAGTACTTACATGTCAACACAACGGCATGAGGAAAGAATAACATACACCATCTCTGAAAGAGCCACAAAAAATGGTGCTTACATTTCTGGTGAGTAGAACTCAGTGTCTGTCTTTCAGAGGAGGGTGAAAAAGTCTCAAGAGTTTTGGGATGCGTTAAATGTGTTTTAATCATACATTTACCAAGCACTCTTTTTTGTTTGTTTGTTTCGAGGTAGAGTTTCTCTGTAGCTTTGGAGCCTGTCCTAGAACTTGCTCTGTAGGCCAGGCTGGCCGCAAACTCACAAAGACCCTTCTGTCTCTGACTCCTGAATGCTGGGATTAAAGGTATATGCCACCACCGTCTGATCCAAGCAGCTTTACATACATGTGTCAAATATTCAGTACACTGAGTACATTTACCTTCAGGGTGCCTTTGATGCGTGCTCTCAGGTATTATCAGCAATAGCACAGGGAGAATGCTATGACCTTGTCCTGCAGAAAAGACAAAAGGCAGCCTTGACATTGTCTCTTGCTCTCGAACCTGGAACTCTGTATAGTTAAACATGGACTCATGGGCCCTACTTCTCTCTACATGATATCCCTGCCCTGACCATCCCCTCATTTCCTCTGTGAACCCATAGCTCCCGAGACCCTGACATGGTTTGTACCACATTAGACTCAAATCATTTGCTCACATCAGTCCTATAACTCTTGGAGAGCAAGAACTGGATCCACCTGCCAAAGAAAGTCCAACATTCAGCACTACGTCTAGGTCTTACCAAGTTACACTAACTCAAATTTTGCACAAATTTCTTGAACTAAGAAGCTAGTAAGATGGCTCAAAGGTTAAGAATGCTTGCTGTTCTTAAGCATAGGATCAAACTATGCCCTCTGAATGTGGCTGACAGTTGTATGGCTGGGGCAGACTGAGGGGCCACTAGCAGTGGCCCTGGGATTTATCCCTACTGCTTGTACTGACTTTTTGGGATCCTATTCTCTTTGGATGTATACCTTGCTCAGCCTAGATATAGTAGGGAGGGCCTTGGACTTTCCACAAAGCAAAGTGCCTTACCCTCTCTGAGGATTAGAGTGGGGTGTGGTGGAAGGGTGTGTGGAGGGAATGGGAGGAGGGGAGGGAGTGGGAATTTGGATTGGTATTTTTTTTAAAAAAAATATAATAAAAAAAAGAAAAAGAAAAAACAAACAAACAAGCAAAAAAAGAATGATTGCTGTTCTTGTGGAGGACCCCAGTTTCCAGCTCCTACATCTGGTGGCTCCAAACTGACTGTAATCCAGCTCTAGAAGATCAGACCCCTTCTTCTAAACTGTCTGCAGATACCTACACCCTCATGTACACAACCAACACACATACATTTATACATAATTAAAATCAAAAATAAATGTTAAAAATATTCACGATTGCCTGTTGGTGGTAATGTATACCTTTAATCCCAGCCGTCGGGAGGCAGACGCAGATGGATTTCTGCAAGTACAAGGTCAGCCTGGTGTACAGAGTAAGTTCTAGGAAAGGCTCCAAAGGTATACAGAGGAAACCCTATCTTGAAAAAACAAAAAAGAAAAAGAAAAAAAAAACAAAAATATTCCCAACCAAAAGTTAATACCAATAACATATGATATTGATATATTATGAATATATCACAATGTTACTTTTTGTGGTTTTTTGAGATAATCTCATATATCCTAGACAGTCCTCAAGCTTGCTACGTATTTGAAAATGACCTTGAACTTCTGATCTTCTTTCCTCCCTCTCCCAAAGACTGAGATTGCAGGCGTGCATCACTGTACCCAGTACCTGTAGTGCTAAGGATCAAACCCATGGTTTTGTGCATGCTAAGCTAGCAGTCTACCAATTGAGTTATATCCCCAGTCCTCTATGTGCTGTTTCTTCACATTGGCATAAATATTACTTTTCCCTTTTGTAAATAGGGGCAGTGTTATAGAATCTGCCTATGCTGGCTAGTTTTATGTCAACATGACACGTTAGAGTTATCTGAAAGGCAGGAACCACAATTGAGAAAATGCCTCCATAAGATCAGGGTGTAAGGTGTTTTTTTTAAAATAGTGATCAGTTGGGGAGGGCCTAGCCCATTGTGGCTGGTGCCATGCCTGGGCTGGTGATCCTGGGTTCTACAGGAAAGCAGGCTGAGCAAACCATATGAGTAAGCCAGTAAGCAACACTCCTTCATGGTGCTGAATCAGCTTCTGCCTCTAGGTTCCTGTCCTGCTGGAGTTCTTGTCCTGACTTCCTTCAGTGGTGAACAGTGATGTGAAAATGTAAGCCAAATAAACCCTTTTCTCCCCAAGTTTCTTTATCATGGTGTTTCATCACAGCAATAGTAACCCTAAGACATCACCATTTGGAGTTGTTGTGAGGCATAAGTGAACCATGGAGAAAGAGGAAGCGGTGCCTTATTTTGCATGGGAGACATGAGGGGAAATGTATGTACCCATGTATAGAAATCTTCTGTATTTTCAACTAAGAGGTTTTTTAAAAAAAATATTTATTTATTTATTATGTATACAATATTCTGTCTACATGTGTGCCTACAGGCCAGAAAAGGGCACCAGACCCCATTACAGATGGTTGTGAGCCACCGTGTGGTTGCTGGGAATTGAACTCAGGACCTTTGGAAGAGCAGGCAATGCTCTTAACCACTGAGCCATCTCTCCAGCGCCCCTAAGAGGAATTTTTAAGGGTACATCCACACCCACATGCACACATGTGCACACACACACACACAGCATGCCCAATTTATTTAGATGCCATTGTAAAACTGTGTAAGTCCTTCTTAGAGGGACACAGGAAACATATAACCCCTAGTTTACTGGACATAACTGCTACCATTGCACAACAATTCAGACTCCTCAAACAAAAATGTATTTTTTATATTTACTTAGTCTTCTGTGTTTTCACGTTGTGCCTACATGTATGTTAGAGCACCACATGCATAACTGTTGCCCTCAGAAGTCAGAAGAAGGTTTTGGATCCTCTGGGGTTGGAGTTACAGGGAATTGTGTTGGAAATCAAACCCAGGTGTGCCTAAACATAGAACCATCTCCCCAGTCTTAAAGAGCATGTAATAAATTTTGGCATTTTCTGCATTATAAATTTTTGCATAATTTTTATTATTATTTTAAGCATATGGATTTTGTGACTGCATGTATGTTTGAGCACCACTTGCATGCCTGGCAAAGGCCAAAAGACAGCATTGGATACCTTAAAACTGGTTGTGAACTGCCCATGTGAGTACTGGGAGTCAAACCCAGGTCTTTGGAAGAGCAGTCAGTGTTCTTAACTGCTGCTGAGACACCTCTTGTATTAATTTTTACATTAACAAATAATACGATCTTTATGGATGCCTTTTGTGGTGCTCTAAAACTTTGCACCCAAATTTCAGTCATGTTTTTCTTTTTCTTCTTTTTTCCTTTATTTATTTATTTATTTATTTATTTATTTATTTATTTATTTTGTTTTTTCAAGACAGGGCATCTCAGCCCTAGCTGTCCTGGAATTAGCTCTGTAGACCAGGCTGGTCTTGAACTCACAGAGATCCACCTGCCTCTGCCTCTTGAGTGCTGGGATTAAAGGTGTGCCCCACCACTAGGTGGTGCCTCTTGAGTAATGTTATACCTGGGTGCATTATCTTGAATGAATGAATGAATCCTTCCCATCTAATTTGGTTCTGTATGTGTGATCAGAGTGTTAAAATATCTAGAGGAATACGTAAATGATGTGAAGTGTAAAACTGTGCAATGCAGCCTATCTCGGGCATTCTGAGGGGTGTTTACAGATTATATTAAACATCTGAAAATTGTAGACTTGGACTATATTACTCCACTATCCAGGTAGAGGGAATACCCTTATAGATGTGATAAATGACAGTCTTAAACACCCCGTTTTTCAGTAGAGTTCCTGTCAAGTTCATTGCTTATTCTAGGCTGCTTGAGGCAAAAACCTACATAAATCATAGGAGTAAGAAAAGTGTTGTTCTACCCCCCCATACACCCCATGACTCTACACTTTGGACTCTGTGGGTGGTAGTATCTCCTTTTTTTTTTTTTGACGGCTAGGAAACTCAGATTGTGCTAAGGCAACTCACATCTCTCCCCTTTCCTTCTCTTTCTCCTTCCCTCGATCTCCCCCTTGGATTGAACCTAGTGACACACATGTGCTAACCAACATTTTACCACTGAGCTACAATTAGAGCCCTATTCTTGACATTTTTAAAAACAATCTAACTTGGTTGTCCAGGTTGGTCTTGAACTCACTCTGTAGCCCATGCATGCTCTAAACTTCTAATACTCATGTCTCAGCCAGAGGGGCTGGTATGACAGTTATGCATCACCAAGTTTGGTTCAGAAAGCTGTCTTCTCCAATTGACATATGTATTGTAACATGTCTGTCAATTACAAACAACCCAGTTCTTCAAGATTAGAGCAGAAGCAGTCTTAGCTACAGCATTTCCTGACTCCCATAGAGTATATTGTTTCACCATGGCTGATTTTAAACTACTGTATGCGAAGTTGGAAATTGATACACAGTGGCCACCGCTACATACCATCTCCATTGCACAGGGACCACAGAAGTACCTGGGTTTTTATTTAGTTCTCTGACAATTTTGTGCATTTATATAATGCATTCTAGCTACAAAGGTAGGAAAAATCATCAGAAAGCTGCCCCCTAGTGAGGAAGTCCCTCTCCCAGTCTCATGACTTTTCATTTGGGTTTGTGACCTGATGTGGGAGGTGATGTATGCTCTGAATAAGTTTTATCTCCATTGGTTAATAAAGATTAAGCTGCTTTTGGCCAGTGGCTTAACAGAATATAAGCAGGCTGGAAGAGATATATGTAGAGAGAGAGAAAAAATAGGCAGAGTCAGAGAGAAGCCATGTAGCTGCTCCGGAGACAGATGGGGGATGTCGGACAGAACTTTACCAGGTAAACCACAGCCATGAGGCGATTAACGGAGATTGATGGAGATGGGTTAGTTTAGAATATAAGGACTAGCTAGAAATACGCTTAAGCTATTGGCTAAATAGTATTGCAAATATTATAGTTTCTGTGTGATTATTTTAGCTCTGGGCAGCCGGGAACGAACAACCAGCATCCCCCAACAGTGACCCATGTAGTTTAACCAGGGCCATCTGTGAGACGACTGGATTGGAAGTCATTTGAGGTCAGCAGCGGGATACACACTACCAAGAGCAATGACTCCTACTTTCCCGGAAACTCTCCATAGAAAGGAGTTCAGCAGTGAAGGACGGGGTAGCCCTTGGAGTATTTCCTCCCTTCATGCCTGCCTGGAGATGTACCCATTCTTTTTTTTTGGGGGGGGGGTTTCGAGACAGGGTTTCTCTGTGGCTTTGGAGCCTGTCCTGGAACTCTCTCTGTAGACCAGGCTGGTCTCGAACTCACAGAGATTCGCCTGCCTCTGCCTCCCGAGTGCTGGGATTAAAGGCGTGCGCCACCATCGCCCGGCCCATTCTTTTTTTTTAATTAATTAATTAATTTATTTATTATACAATATTCTGTCTATGTGTATGTCTGCAGGCCAGAAGAGGGCACCAGACCTCATTACAGATGGTTGTGAGCCGCCATGTGGTTGCTGGGAATTGAACTCAGGACCTTTGGAAGAGCAGGCAGTGCTCTTAACCACTGAGCCATCTCTCCAGCCCGATGTACCCATTCTTGTGTAGACCTAGTGCAGTAGCCCACAGTTGTTGAATGTTCATGGCTACAGCAATTGTGTATTATCCAGAAGTTGTGTTTCACAGTCCTCCTCTTATTTTTAGGATTTTACATTCTTTTCGCTCCCCACTTCCACAGTGTTCCCTGAGACTGAAAATGTTATGCATGTCTTCTTTAGGGTTGAGCACTCCACTGTTATTTAGTCTCAATACCTTATGTAGCCATAAATCTATATTCACTTAGCAAAGTTCACTGGAAAGAGAGGCTTCTCTGAGATTCAGGATATATATGGTGCTTTAACATTATGTCAATTTATCTAAATGACAGAATTAAGGTTTAATTGTCCCCAAGAAAGGAGTAGCTCATTTAACCTAGAAAAAAATGCTTCTTGTCTCAGTACTGTAAGGCAGAAATATGATTTTTTTCTGAATTTTACTGGCCAAGCATGCTGGTCACCAGCAACAGTGGTTACTTATTAAGAAATTAGCTTAAATTATAAGTTAAAATTTAGTCCCCCATTCACAGTAGCTACATGTCAGGTGATTAACTATCACATGCGCTCCAGTAACTGTAATATTTTAGTTGGGATCCAGAAAAATTGTATCATCATAGATAATTCTGTTAGCACCACCATGTATTCCTACTAAATGAATTCCACTGAAGTAAAACAATTTGTGTTTATTGCCGTTGGCATGCTGCCTGTAGTTTCAGTGCAGGAAAAGCAATCTAGCTGGAAGGTCTATTGGTGGGAATGACAGAAAGGCACAAATTCCAGAGGACTATGTGCTGCTAGTCACAGAACTCAGGCATGGTGCTTCCAAATGCCACAAAATGGAGTTTCTGCCCTTGGGGCCTCCAGACCTTGCTTCAAGAAGACACAGCAGTACCTGGTTGTTGGGACCAATTAAGTCCTGGCCTTCAGCTGCTCTTCCCTGTCTAGAGCCTTCTAATTGAAGTGACTAAAAAGCTGTGCTTTGCCTAGAGGATCAGAGGATGGGATTTTCACCTGTTGGCAATTGACTGCAGGGTATTTAAGCCTCCAAGGTGCTATTAAAGGGGGGCTTTTTGGTACCAGTGTTGGGAGGTCTGTGTGTTGGTCTGTCTCTGCGTGTGTATTCTCAACCTCTACCCCCTTGCCCAAAGATCGCGAACTGCGTTTCTACCGCATAGAGCACAGACTGGGGCCGCGGTGTGCGGCACCTGGTCATTGGTTTCAAAGCAAAGATAGAGATGCTTGTACGTAGATATCCACATAGGAACTCAGAAACACACCCTTCAAAGGGATACTTTTGCACTATATTGAACAATTGACCCCCCCCCCAAATTGTTCAATTTCTTGTCTGCAGGATGAAGAAAGAATGTATACAGATGTGGATTAATTTAGGGGTTTTGGAGTGATGAAGAGTTTGCCCTGTGTTTCAGTTGGGTGTTTGTTGCTGTGGAAAACACCATGACCAAAAGCAACTAGGGGAAAAAAGGATTTATTTGGCTTACACTTCCATATTACAACCTATCATCAAAGGGAATGATAGCAGGAACTCAAAGTAACAACCTTAGGCAGGAGCTGAAGCAGAGACCATGGAGAAATGTTTACTGGCCTGCTCCCCATGGCTTGCTCAGCCTGATTTCTTATACACCCCAGGAAATCCTTCTTAGGAGTAGCACCTCCCACAGTGGGTCCATCGTCCTATATTAATCATCAATCAAGGAAATGCATCATAGGTCTACCTACAAGTCAATCTTAAAGAAACAGTTTCAAAATTACAATTACCTCTTCCTAGACATGTCTAGATTTGTGGATTTGTGTCAAGTTTACAAAAACAGCCAGCAAGTATCAGTGCCCTAGAACATGTGCATGGTTACAACGACATCAACAGTGCCCTAATAAGAGGGCGATAAGAGGATCAAAATCAGAGAAAGAGGTGTGAAGATCGAATAAGCAATAAAAAAGCAAGAGTTGAAGATGCTGCATGATGAACTTGAGGATGCAGGATGGAACCATGAGCAGACAAATCTAATGAGCTTCTAGAAGTTGAAAAGGCAAAGAAATGTTACTCCTTGGTGCCTGCAAACTAAACACAGTTCTTGATTTGAGCTTGGTGTAGACCATAATAAACTTTCAGTCTCCAGAAATATAAAAGGGTAAATGCGTGTTGTTATAAGCCCTAAGGTTGTCATTATTTGTTACATTCTATTCATTCTTGAGATAAAATTAAAGGGCTTCCTGAGCCTAAGGAATAAGCCTAAAAGAAGAGCCTGCTCCTGGAACAAGTTCCTGCAACTGCCAGCAGCAAACCAAGCAGCAACTGGAAAGTGTCTCCTGGAACAAAAGCAAGAAAGTTTTTATAAACCATTATCATTAATACATGTGCACATCTAAATGATCTATTCAAGGAAAGCATTTCTAGAAATATCAAACACAATGAATTTTAATATTAATCTGTGGGAAAACACAGATAGGTCCAAAAAAAGATTGAAAATAGAACATATACATAGGTACTCAAGGGAGAACATAACAAAACAAAAAGCAACTTTTGCACTCTGGGTATCTAACAAGATGGAGTAGAGGCTGAAAAAGCATGGGGAACAATAAAGACGGCCACTTCACTGTGCTGTGGGTGATACTGTCCAATGAAAAGTTAAAAGGTCATTAGGCAATAGATTTCAAAAGTAGGAATTACCATTGGTGTGAGGAAAAATGGGAGCTTTAACACACAAGTATCAGTGCATGCAGGACAAGTCAAGGGGACAAGCCCTGAACAAAGCTGAAGAGCATCCAGTTAGTGTGATCAATAAGCAGCTTACTAGCAATTGAGTATGTGTGGCTAGTGTGTACAGTGTGGAAATATGTGTGTGTTCTGCTCCCCTGATTCCGGTCTACTCAGAATGTCAGAACATGACTCTTTATGAATAGAATCAGTTAAAGGTAATTAACTCAGGATTCTCAAGCTGAAACATAGGTAGGTCATAAGTCCAAAAGGTGCTGTTTTCATAAGAGAAAGCAGGCGAAGATTTTAGGAAACACAGGTGAGAAGGACCTGTGAAAATGGAGACAGAGATAAGAGGGATGGAGCCACAAGTTATGGACTGCCTTTAACTCCTAGGATCTAGAAGAGACAGAAATGACTCTCCCTTGGAGTCCATGGAGGGACCACTGGTCTGACATACCTGCCCTTTGGGCTTTTAAAAATAGGGAGAAAGGGTTTTATTTTTAACCTAAGACCTAACCTAATCAAGAAAACACATGGAAGTAAACAGAAACACAGAAAGCAGGAAACAGCAGGGGAAAGAAGGGAAAAGGGAACTTTTTTCATATATTTTGATTGTGTTTATATGTTCCCCTCCCCAACTCCTCCCAGACCCTCCCCCACTTCCCTATCTTTTCTCTCTAACTACAAAAAAAAAAAACAAAACCTAATAAAATAAAAATGATAAAACAAAATTGAAGAAACCACCCCTCATACACCAAAAGAAAATACATGGAGTTTCTTTTGTGTTGGCCATCTACTTGTTAGGCGTGGGACCTGCCTTTAAGTATGGTTTGTACACTCAGTGAGACTCTAGTAGAGAAGCGAATTTTTCCTTTGCAGTGAATGTTTATTGGAGAGAGCTTTTTGGTTAATGATGGAAGTTCTTTTCCCCTTCCCTCTCTCAGTGCTGGAATACCATCTAACTTCAATCTGTGCTGCTACAGATTCTGTGAGTTCATATGTTGATCAGTCCTGTTGGACCTAGAAGATAATGTTTCCTTGGAGCCGTCCATCGTCTCTGGCTTTTACAATCTTTCCACCTCCTGATATAAATAGATAGATCCCTCAGCAAAAGAAAATATTTTTCTTTAAAAGATTGCTCTCTATGGCTTATTAAAAAGAAATTTTAAAGTACAGATAAAATAAATTTCAAATTATTACAGCTTATGGGGCTGGAGAGATGGCTCAGCAGTTAAGAGCTCATATTGCTCTTTCAGAGGACTTGAGTTTGGTTCCCAGCTCCCAAGTTGGGTAGCTCACAACGACTTGTAATTGTAATCCAGCTCCAGAGGTTCTGACCCCCTTCTCTGGTCTCCTCTAGGACTGTAATCATTTGCATATACCCATACACAGATACAACCATACATAATAAAAGTAGAGCTTGCCAAAGTTGACCTCAAGAAATAAATTCGTATTAATTAATTTGGGTTTTGACAGTTTCACACACGTGTATAATATATCCTGATTACTCTCTCACATATCTCTCCCAACCCTGTCAAGCCTGCTCCAACCCTATTGGTTCCTTTCCCATATTCACATTGTACTCTTAGCTTTAATCAGACAAGCCTTTCTTTCCAGTGAATGATGATAGATGCTGAGATTCATGACTGCACAAAGTGCTGGGAATGAGTGACAAATGCAATTGATCTCTAAATAAGACATTTATACTTCCCCTCTGGGCTCAGAGGAAATTGCAGAATGTATAGCAGAAAGAATATAATATTCAGAATATAAGAGTTGGGGGATGTGAAATGCCAGCTCCTTAACAAGGCACAGCTATTGCAATCACAACAGCTACAGATGCATGTACTGGGTCCAAACAAAAATATGCCCGTCAACAGGTATAGCTGGTGGAGGAGGTTAGGGTGTCCTATTCAATTTTGTTGAACTATTGGCTACTGATAGATTTGGGTAGCATAACTGCCTCCACTGGAGTCTTCATTGATGACCCCACCAAGCTATAATGGATAGTTCTAATCCAATTGATAATACAAATGTTCCTAGTTAAACTAAATGAGTCAAGCGACAAAATTTAAAAGACAAACTTCTATAGAAAAAGGATTAATAAAATAGCTTAAAACACTACTTTGCAAAATAAAAATAGAGCATGGAACAGGACCAGATAGCCTTATATTTTAATTCCTCCTAAATTATCCACCCCCCCCCCAAAAAAAAAGAAGAAAAAAAAGAAAAAGTTGGAGCTGGAGATATACCTTAGTTGGAAGTAATTGGAAGAGTGCTTGAATATATATATATATAATGAGATATAGGCAAAATACCGAAAGTTCAAAATTATTCTTGACTTCAGAGAGACTTCAAAGCCAGCCTGGCTACATGGGTCCTGTGTCAAATAGAAAAAGAAAAAGGGA
>NC_022026.1:39254837-39305817 GCF_000317375.1 Microtus ochrogaster | reverse complement strand
TCTTTTATGGAAAAACAATTGACCTTTCCCTTGGCAAACATTTCATTCTTTTTTTACAAAGACAACATGGTATCACATAGCTGTCATCTCAAAATGTGTGAGGAAGAGGGAGGAGGATTACTGCAAATTAGAGGCTTTCCTGGTCTACATAGTGAATTATAGGCCAGTCAGGGATACTTAAGTGAGACTGTGTCTCAAAAAAGTTTTAAAGTTTTTTTTGTTAGTAAGCGACCTTGTCTCAGTCAGGTAATGGTGTCCAAAGCCTTTAATATCTGCACTCAGGAGGTGGAGGTAGGTGGACCTCTGTGATTTTGAGACCAGCCTGGTCTAAAGAGTGAGTTCTAGTACAGTCAGGACTGTTGCACAGAGAAACTCTGTCTCAAAAAAATCAAGAATGAGAGACCTTGTCTTAAAATAAATAAGGTGAAGCCGGGTAGTGGTGTGCACGTCTAATCCCAGCACTCAGGAAGCAGAGGCAGGCCTCTGTGAGTTCGAGGCCAGCCTGGTCTACAAGAGTTAGTTCCAGGACAGCTAAGACTGTTACACAGATAAAACCTGTCTCAAAAAACCAAAACAAAACAGAAAAAAAAAATAAAGTAGAAGTTTCTGATGATGATCTCTGCTTATTATATATGCCACAAGTGTAACAGACTGCTAACACATGTAAACACATACATGTAAGACACATACAATCTGCTAAATGAAAAACTACAGTGAAAAATACAGACATACCATTTGTAGTTATAAGCAAAGATGAATACATGTATACCAACAAATCAAAAACTAAAAAATTAACTAACCAAGCTATTTCCACTTATCTGGGGGTGGGTGGTTCATGAGTGATGGACAGTCTGGATGAAAATGGGGGATAAACATTTCCTATTCACTTTTTATTTTATTTTTTTTAAAGATTTATTTATTTATTATGTACACAGTGTTCAGCCTCCATGTATGCCTGCAGGCCAGAAGAGGGTGCCAGATCTCATTACAGATGGTTGTGAGCCACCATGTGGGTTGCTGGGAATTGAACTCAGGACCTCCAGAAGAGCGGTCAGTGCTCTTAACCTCTGAGCCATCTCTCCAGCCCCCTCCTATTCACTTTTTAAAAAATGACATTTTAAAAAATAAAAAAGGCTTGTAATTTAATGTAATTGTTTATTTTTTTGAACAGGTCTCTCTTCATAGCTCAGGCCAACCCAGAATTCATTATGCATTCCAGGCTGCTCTCATGATCCTCCTACCCCAGCCTCCTAAGAGCTGTAACTATAGACTATATGCTAGGGTACTCAGCTGGCTAATTTCATTTTTAAAAGCAAAGAAAGTTAGTATTTTTAAAAAGAATTAAGAAAGAAACCCAACAAACTAACTAAATTTTTCACCCAGCATGTGAAATATTTCCAGTTCCAGCCAATGGGTATTCAAGTAGAGATGTAATAAATGTAACAATGGTGGGAAGAGCTGTCGATGACATTATTATTAGTAAAATTTGATACTTTACTAGGTCCTAGATGCTCCTCACCCAAAGAATGGATAAAGAAAATGTGGTACATTTAAACAATGGAGCATTACTCAGTGGTAAAAAATAATGATATCTTGAAATTTGTACATGGATGGAACTGTGATGCTGTACAACAATCCCACACCAGTTCATCATTAGGATAATAAAAGGGTTATTTATTTAAGGGGAAAACTTACAGATCACCGTCCTAAACAACAGTCCTCTGAGCGCAAACAAGAACAGAGTCCAGCAGCCAGAACAGGAGCTGGAAGCAACAGAGTGGCACACGGTTCGTGCTGCTTTTTAAACTATAAGAGACCACGGCCAAGTGGGCTGGTATCTTAAAGGTTATTGGCTGAAAGAGCAGAATTTGCTCCCATAGCAAAACTAGAAAAGATCATCCTGAGTGAGGTAATCCAGACCCAGAAAGACAAAGTATGTACTCACTCATAAGAAAAGGATAACCTGCTGGAGAGATGGCTCAGAGGTTAAGAGCACTGAGTGCTCTTCCAGAGGTCCTAAGTTCAATTCCCAGCAACCACATGATGGCTCACAACCATCTGTAATGAGATCTGGCGCCCTCTTCTGGTGTGTGGGAAGCAGAATGTTGTACACATAATAAATAAATTAATTTAAAAAAATTAAAAAAAAGGATAACCAGGTTACAATCTACAACCCCTGTGAAGTAAAAAGGAGGACCCCAAGAGAGACATGCATGGATGTCCCTGGGAAGGGAAAATAGATAAGATCTCTTGAGTAAACTGGGAGGGGTAGAAAGGGGTGAAGGTGAGGGGTGAGGAGAACATGAGGGAACAGGATAGTTGAGTTGGGAGAGGGACAGCGGAATAGCAAGGAAAGAAACATCTTGATAGAGGGAGAGCTATTATGAAGTTAGGGAGAAATCTGGTACTAGGGAAACTCCCAAGAATCCAATAAGATGACCCCAGCTAAGACTCCTAACAATAGTGGAGAGGGTACCTGAACTGGCCTTCCCTTGTAATCAGACTGATAAGCACCCTAATTGTCATCATAGAACCTTCATCCAGTAAATGATGGAAGCAGATGCAGAGGTCCACATTTAAGCACTGGGTTAAGCTCCCGGAGTCCAGTCAAAGAGAGGGAGGAGAGATTGTATGAGCAAAGGAGTCAAGATCATGATGGGGAAACCCATAGGGACAGCTGATCAGAGCTAGTGGGAACTCACTGACTCTGGACTGTCATCTGGGGAACCCGCATAGGATTGCACTAGGGCCTCTGAATGTGGGTGACAGTTCTGTAGCTTGGGTAGTCTTTAAACCCACTGACAGTGGGACCAAGATTTATCCCTAGTGCATGAACTGGCTTTTTGGAGTCCATTTCCTATGAAGGAATATCTTGCTGAGCCTTGATACAGGAGGGAGGGCCTTGGTCCTGCCTCAAGTGATGTGTCAGGCTTTGTTGACTCCCCATGGGAAGCCTTACCCTCTCTGAGGAGTGGATGGGAGATGAATTGTGGGGAAGCTGGGGAGAGTGGAAGGGAGGAGGAACTATGATTGGTATGTAAAATGAAAAAACAACTTTGAAATAAAAATTAAAACCCATAATATAACTGAATAAATACTTTTAATGATCAAAAATGTTTTTACACTGTTTTAATACAAAAATAATGTTAACAAATCAGCTTCAAAACATGTTAAAAATATACTCATCCTCCATTGTTTTTATTAAGTTTTCAAAAGCAAGGTTGATCAATTATCTACCAGGAGAATTATTAACATCACCAATCATGTTTTCACAGATAAGAAGGAAATTTTTATGTTCCTCTCAACAGATGAACAAGAGCAATGTGAAAGAAATTCAACCTATTCATTTTTAAAATACTCAAAAAGGGGCTGGAATCCATAATAGTATATGTGCTCAGCTCATGTGAGGTCCAGGATTCAGTCTCCAGCAGTGTTCATAAAAAGCACTCAAGAATGCTTTGGGACAATGGTCTTGTACTTTGTAAAGATTTGTCAGTTGTATTATTTTAATAAAACACTCATCGGCCAGTAGCCAGGCAGGAAATATAGGTGGGGTGACCAGGCAAAATGTAGAGGCAGGGTGACCAGAACAGGAGACTTCTGGGAAGAGGAAAAGCTGAGTCTGTAGTCGACACAGAGGAAACAAGATGAGAATTCCTCACTGATAAAAGGTACCAAGCCACGTGGCTAACACAGACAAGAATAATGAATTAATTTAAGATGTAAGAATTAGTTAATAAGAAGCCTAAGCTAATAGGACAACCAGTTCATAATTAATATAGACCTCTGTGTGTTTCTTTGGGGCTGAACAGCTGCAGGATCAGGCAGGACAGAAACCTCTGTCAACAAAATGGTATCAACATCGACAACTATATCCACATAAAGCCTGAGAGAGTTTGGGAAGGAATTCTAGATGCAAAAAAAAAAAAACCTCTGAAATTGGTTTCAGAGTTCTTGTTTTGAAAAATGGGGTGGGGAAGAATTGCTCTGGGACAATGGTCTTGTGGTGTGGGAGGTCCTTCTGTCTACGTGTTGTTTTTATTGGTTAATAAATAAAGAACTGCTTTGAGCCTATGGCAGGGAAGAACAGAACTAAGTGGGGAAAGCTAGGCTGGATGCTGGGAGAAAGGAAGGGGGAGTCAGAAAGAAGCCATGGAGCCACCCAAGACAGACACGGGGAACTTAACCCAGTAAGCCACAACCACATGGCAGTATACAGATTATTAGAAATGGCTTAAATTAATATAAGAGTTAGCTAATAAGAAGCTAAAACCAATGGGCCAAACAAGATTTAATTAACACAGTTTCTGTGTGATTATTTTGGGGTCTAAGCTAGCCGGGCAGCCAGGAACCAACAAGCAGCCCTCCTCCAACAGTCTTGTATTAATTTCATAAAATGCTGATTGGCCAATAGCCAGGCAAGAAGTATAGGCAGGGCAACCAAAACAAGAGAATTCTGGGAAGAGGAAAGGTTCAGTCTGCAGGTGTAACCCAGATGCAGAAGAGGAAAGGTTCAGTCTGCAGTCGTAACCCAGATGCAGAGGAAGCAAGATGAGAATGCCTCACTGATAAAGGATACCAAGCCACATGGCTGACACAAATAATAATTATGGGTTAATGTAGGATGTAAGAGTTAATAAGAAGCCCAAGCTAGTAGGTCAGCTAGTTTATGGTTAATGTAGACCTCTGTGTGTTTCATTGGGACTGGACAGCTATGAGACCTGGTGGGACAGAAACCTTTGTCAACACAAGAGAGCTAAAGAAATGGCTCTGTGGTTAAAAGCACTGACTGCTCTTCCAAAAGACTCAGGTTCAATTCCCAACATCCCTATATAGCTAACAGTAACCTGAAAATCCAGTCCCAGGGGGCTGATGACCTCTTCTAGCCTCTGTGGGTACCACATGCATGTTATATGTAGTCATGCACATGAACAAAATAATTAAAAGCATAAAATAACTTTTAAAAACTAAAAGGCATATAAAAGCTTTCAATAGAATATGTATTAGGTATTAACATGTATGTGTGAATAAGTATATGTATGTATGTGTAATTTACCACCACAGCAATATCTTAATTTAATGGCGGAAACCCAGATGTTGGGTTTACATCCAGTTGTAGTTTTCAAAATTCTTTTTGAAGTTTGGGTGATATATGCACATGTTGGTATGTGTGCACCACCATCGCCTGGAAAGTTTATTTTTTAATAGCAGAAGACTGAAACAATCAGAGGATGCTGGATAAACTCATATCCACCAATTCAGTGTGCAAAATTTAAAAAAGGGAAGGGGGATGAATAATACTCTATGCACATACTACTGTGACAGAAATGGGAGTCGGAAGAATGTATTTTGCATGTAGGTCAGATTTAAATTTGTCAGAAAGCAGCCTGTACTGGGTTGACTGGTCTTCTTTTTAGAGACATGGTTTATATATCTCAGATCACCTCAGATTTACTATGCAGAACAGATGGGTTTTAAGTTCAGGCTTCTCTTTTCTCATGTCTTCCAAGTGTTGGGATTACAGGCCTCCACCCCTACACATGGCTATACACTGGCTTAAATGGTTTTGTTTGGGTGACCCAAAAGTTATCTCACCTTAAAACCCGAAAATGTAACCTTACTTAGAAAGAGTCTTTGCAAAAGTAATTAAATAAAAATTTCAAGCTGGGATCATCATGGATTAGCCATGTGACCTAAAATCTAATGACACGTGTTCTTACTGGAGACAGTAATACAAACTAAGTGACATGGGGATTAGGAAAGTGATTAGAGGAAAGCTGTTAGAACAACCACTACAGAGGTGTGAGTGTGGGATTGTGTATGTGTGTGCTGAGCAATCGCATGCATGTGTGTGTGCGCCAGCATGAGCACACACTGTCTGCAGAGTTGGGGATTAAACTGTCAGCCTTGTGTATGTGACACAGCTGGTTTACTGCTGAGCTACACTTACAGTTTCTCAGATATATTTTTATATTAAAAAATCAAGTGAGTTCACCCACTGAGACAGTTTGCCTGAGCTAATGGGAGCTCACCGACTCCAACTGGACTGGGAATGAACAAGCATAGGATCAAATTAGTCCCTCTGAATGTGGTTGACAGTTGTATGGCTGGGGCAGAGGGGCCACTGACAGTGGCACTGGGTCTCTACTGCATGTACTGGCTTTTTGGGATCCTATTCTCTTTGGATGTATACCTTGCTCAACCTAGATGTAGTAGGGAGGGCCTTGGACTTGCCACAGGGCAGTCTTACCCTCTTTTAGGATTGGAGGGGGTGGAGTGGAAGGGTCTGTGAAGGGAGTGAGAGAAGGGGAGGGAGTGGGAATTTGGGTTGGTTTTAAGTAATAAAATAAAATAATAAAAAGAGAACATAATGCTGTAAAAAAATAAAAAAATTAAGTGGAGAATGTTATTGTGAAAGGGAAAAGACTCAAATGTAATTATGCACATATTTGGGTACTTAAATTCATGTGTACTTATCTGTATATATTTATTTGTGTGCAGATAAGTGTGTGTCCACAAGCAATACAAATAAAAGCTTTTAAAAATGATTATCTATAAAGAAAGAAAAGAAGGCAAAAGGGCAAAAATAAAAATAAGTCTTCTTTGGATAGACTTCACATTGCATATTTGTCTTTGGAACTATGTCAATATTTTAGATAGTTATAAAAATTTTTAAAGTAAGTTGACTTTACATTCCTAGTAAGACATACTTCAAGGTTGAAGAGACTGCAGGAAAAAATCCCAAATGGTTTCTGTCAAGTTGGGAGCATAGGCTCCAGCCCCTCGCATCTATCCCATCCCCCAGACCTGGTCTGCACTCCAAATCCCAGCAGGCCAGGTCCTGACCCCATCCCCGGGGAGGGAGGGGTCAGGACCACTTTTTTTCCCCAGGGTATTTAAATGAGCTCCCAAAAGAGGAACGCGCGGTCTCCTGGTCTCCTTGTTCCTGAGGCTTCCTGGTTCCCCCTGGGGCCACCCAAGAGCGCTGAACTCCCATTAAACCTGGATATTTCTTAATTTGGCTTGTTTTGATTTGGCTTGATTGGAAATTTTGCATCAGCAGGGATCTCACGTTAGAAAATATTCCTAACAGTTTCCAGTAATTCTATTGTCCGTAGAATTGTTGGTCTTATTCTCAAACTTGTGTACATGCGTTTACATGATATAGGTTAAAATAAATAAGTGGTGGTGCGATATTCTAGCACTGCCATTCATTTTTCCCTAGGAAACCATTTTTAAAAATCTAAAAATAGGATCTGCAGAGCCAACTCAGTAGTTAAGAGCATTGGCTGCTTTTCCAGATGTCTTGAGTTCAATTCCCAGCAACCACATGGTCGCTCACAGCCATCTGTAATGAAATCTGGTGCCCTCTTCTGGCCTGCAGGCATATATTATGAATAAATTAATTAAAAAATAATCTAGAAGTAATGACCAGCCTAGTAGCAATAAAGACCTCTAATAACAAAATATGTTGCCCTGAGAAAATGGTTAGTTCCAGTCCTGGGGCAATGAGTTGTGCAGGACAGTGGTAATGAAGCCATTTCAGACTACTAGGCTCAGAATAGAAGGACACAGAAGCTGGGCAGATTTCTCAAGTCAAAGATGGGTGAATTTGAGCACTAGGGACAAATCCAGTGCACTGAAACACTAGGCAATTTCACATACATGTAATAATGACGGTAAAGATCTCAGAAATAAACAACAAAAACAAATTGCTTACCACTGTATAGTGGTAGTATGATTTGCTTTTTTGAAAACCAGTAGGAAAAAAATAATCAAGCATTTATCATGCCTTTCCCACAGAAACTGTTTTCACAGGGTATCCAAACAGATAAGCTTCTCCTTTAACTATTTCAATTCATGATTAAAACAAACAAAGAAAAACAAACAAACAAGCTAGACTCAGAAGATTACCATTAACTAATCCTTAGGGGACCACTGGCTCTAGGTCTTATCAACAGTAGTTGACTTTACAAAAAAGTACAAGATATTGTAAGTCATGAGATGGTGACCATATGGAAATCTTACCAGTCATCCCTCTCAAAAAAGGAAAGAAATGAAAATGAACTTCAGTGTAATCAAGCTTCCAGATTTGACTACAGTTGGGGAGTGGCTTCTTCTGAGTTGAAACACTCTATCCTGGAAGAGTGAAATATGTACCCTACCATTGATGTAAATTCCCAGCACCATTTCTTCATTTATTTAAAAGACTCCATTAAATTATATATTCTCAAAAAAAACACAACCCACACATTTTAGTTTGTTCTTAAGGCAGGTTAGTTTAATTTTATAGAAGAAATACTTTCAAACGATACAGATGACACAATCATAGAAAACAGCGACAAAACAAAGAGATGAATACTGATTCTAACTTACTCCCACAACACAAGGTTACTTATTTCAGCAATAATCACCAAAGTCTGACAATGCAATTATTAGAGAAAGCAGAAAATCCAAATTCCCTTTTATACTTGGTGCTGTTTCAGAGACCCTGGTGGCAGAATTTGTGTTGTTGCTTAACCAGAGCTGCCCAGAGACAGTAGTTTTCTTTCTCACCAGGCTAAGCATACATACAAACTCACACAGCAGATGGAAACCTCCCCCAAACCCCTAAAGCCCACAGCCTTTCATTTGTCTGAAGTGGGTAATATATTCTGGGCATGCTAGTTTTAAGATGTTGGCAGCTGCTAGAAGGAAGCAAGTGAGGGTGTTGGGTACCATGTCTGGTAACAGCTAACATGCAGCAAACAGTCCCTATAACTAATACACCTGGACAATTCACCTTTGCAAAGCCAGATGGCAGGGAGAGATATTAGGGAAAGGTGTCAAACCCAGGTGCTCCTCCCTAGACTGATTCCAAAGCAGGGGCTGCATGTATTTCCTATCGGGCATGAGTAGGAAGACAATGTTCCCCACAGAAATTGGTATAAGGTAGGCAGTGATATTTCTGAGAAGTATGTCTGGTTTTTTTTTATTTTTTATTTATTTTTTTGGTATTGGCACAGTAGGTTTTCCTCAGCTTCTCCCTAATTTGAGTTGGCAGAAAAGCTACCTCATTCCAGGTAGAGAGTGGGCTGGGAAGAGTTGTCTCTGTGAGGCAGTGTCAGCCAAAGTTGGCTCTGGCTGGAGGTTAAGGTCCTAATATTCTGCAGGCATGGGAGTGAGTCTGCTGAGTAATACTGCTTGCTACTGGCAGTGCTTTAAGATTGGCACCTTGGGTCTCTACCACTATTATAGGTTCGTACAAAAAGGAAATTGGTGGGGATGGGGAAGCAAGGCTAGAAACAAGAATGCATAGCAAGAGATGACAACTGTATAAAACAAGGTTTTCAGTCTTACCACCACTGACAAATTCCATTGTCTGTGATTGGTCACATGTCAATGAAATGCTTTTACAAAATTCATTTTTAATAAATCAAAAAATGAAAGTAGGTTATACAAGGGAAGAGGTTATAGGATGAGAAAGGAGACCTGATTAAAAGGGGGGCATTTCCAAGGAGGGACAGGAAGATCTAGGAAGAGAGTTCTGTTTTCTTTGACATTTCCTGTGATTACTTCATTTATTTATTCAAGGCCTCAGAAAGAAAACACATTTATATAGAATAAATGTGTGCTAGGCAAACTAAATTGTTTGGCATTTAAAAGAATCATGGCATATTTTTATTCCATTAAATTTTCCCTCATTAGCTAGCTCTAAGATTCCATGAGGAATATTGGTTCACTCCAATATGAGAGAAGCATTCTGATGTAACTCAAATATTCCCCTGAAATGACTTGCTGGGTAAGCCATGTTACCCACATGCCCTTCTCTCCACACACACAAAAAGCACCTTCAAAGGTTACGTCTCTGCCTTTAGTAGCTGCTGTATTCATTCTTTTCACTTTCCTTCACAAAACAGTAGGGTAGTGGGAAAGTATTCCCACCCTGCTGTCTGTCAGACCGGTCAGAGGTGGCAAAGGTAGCTGCACATGCTATGACAAATGTAAGCAATGTGAACAGCCACCAGTCACCAGTGGACAGGCAGGCTGAAACCTGGGATGCCGGAGGCTCTGTTGCCAGCTTCAGATTTATGGTAAGCACAGAAAGATGCATTAGATGACAACACAGCAATGAAGAGCCATCAGTGCCCAGCACACTGAGCCCTACAATGCATACACAGCTTGCATAGTATGACTGAACCACTGCAGTTGATATTTTAACATAACACACAGAAAGTGAAAGTGTACAATATACATGGTAAATGCACCTATGAGAAACTGATACATGTGACAAATTCAGCACATAGTGTTTGCGTTTCAGGTGTCAGAAACAAAACCGGCCCCAAGTTCCATTCTACTGCATGGACAAATACTGAAGAACAAAATTTCAGTCTTAAAATACACCTTAAAGTCAGTATTTTCCTTCAAGGAAAAAAAGTACTATAAATAAATTACAATACAGTGAATTTGCCTGAACTCACTTCGTTTCTGTCTTCCAGCCTTTAAGTCAAATAAAACAGCGTAAAAACTGTACACTCTTAACATGATAGTTGATCTTTTATAAAATAACCTGTCTTCAGAGATGTCGATTTCACAACAAGGAAAAACCAAGCCCTGTTGCCGTCACTATTATAAAATATATATGTATAGATATATGTTTTTTTACAAAATGTGTATATTAATAGCTTTGCACAAATATTTTAAAGACAAATTTAGCTAATCTAAGAACTTCATGAAAATAAAACAGGCAGATAAATACTTCATGTGCACAAAGCACTACATCAAACGTCGTCAGCTGGGAGAGGAGGTATGTTAATCCTTGGTCTCGTAAAAAATGCTATCTTCTCCCTAGGATTGGAAAGAATTATATGTTAGAAGTGGTTCTTAAAAGGCTATGGTTGTAGCTCAGTGACAGAGTATGTCTAGTTTATGCCAGGCCCTAGAATCAATCACCAGTAGCAAAGGTGGGTAGGGGAGGGCTGAACTTAAATCGCCAGTGATTTAAAGACTTCTGGTGTGCTTATCTTTAGTGGCTAAAATACTAATTAGAATGTAGTAGGTGCGCAGGAAATACTTGTTCTATTAAGAAATTAATAAGAAGATGAAAAGTGTATGAATGAGTTCTAAATCAAATTTAGGGTAAGAAGTTATACTAAATGTAGTTATGTCAAGAATATGAATATTAAAGATTTCAAAACATTAAGGTTGAAAGTCAAACATAGCATTTAGCAATAGAAAGGGCTACAACAGGCAAATGTTACAATATGGATGACCTGCAGAAACGTGATGCTAAATGCAATGAGCAAGACTCAGAAAACTACATGGGGCATGATCCCTGTGCAGAGGATGCAAATGAAGAGAGATAGGGAGCATGCTGCTCACTGCTCCTTGGCAGGGCTCAGAGAGGGGGATGGGCTTGACCACCAAGAGGGTTTGTATGAAGCACTTTTCTTTGGGGATGATGTCAGTGTTTAAAAACCAAATGGAGGGAGTAGTAGCAGCATGGCATTATTGATGCAGCAAATGCTATTAAAGTGTTTGTTTTAAATGTGTTCATTTTATACTTTTTGAATTTCACTATAATTTTTTACAGCCACAAAGAATACAGATATAATAGTTCAATTAATTCTTCCATGAAAACTTTAGTTGCTTTTACAGGTAAACCCAATCTATGCAATTAAAATCCAAGACAATAGTTATTCTAATGTGGAAAAGTACATGTTGACAAAAGCTTGATCCTGTGACAAGTCTTGATCACTAAATTATATGATATACATTTTTGCAGTTTGTAGATTTTGTTTCAGTTAATTAAAAAGGAAAGGTGACAAGGATGTGTGTATGTATGCAAATTAGTTACCTACAGTAGCAAATGTTCAGAAAGCAGCATCTGGTTAATAAAATAGAACAACTGGGTGAATTATAGATAAAACATTATGTTCAAATAAGTTAACAGAGTATGTAGCATCCTGGGATATTTTAATTTTTAAACAACAGACTTCCACATTATGATTACAGGTGACATAAAAAAGTATAAAATATAAAAATTAGAAGAAAACACCAAAATGTTATTAGTGGCAGGACATGCTGCTTACAGTAGATACCTGATGACTGTGCCTTTTGTATTAACCTATGTGATGTGCCATGGTGATAGGAAAGCAGTGAGCTGTAATATTGGGCACAGGGTCCACTTCCCCCCTACCTAAAGGTCTGCACTTGGATAGGCTCCTTATGGTTCTGCCCTCTCAGCTGGTAGATCTCTTTGGAAGCCTTCTTCAGCATCTTCTCAGCTACTTGTTCTTGATGGTAGTCAAGTTTGGTCTGTCTTGTCTGCAACAGAAACATTTAATGAGCAAGACTTTCTACTGCTACCTAGAAAAAAAAAGAATGGCCAGGCAGTGGTGGCACAGGCCTTTGATCCCAGCACCCAGGAGGCAGAGTCAGGTGAATCTGTGAGTTTGAGGCCAGCCTTGTCTATTACACAGAAAACCCTATCTAGAAATCCCCCCCCCCACACCCAATAATGAATGCCTTCACTTCTATGCTTGGAGTCCAGAAGATGCAACATCAGCCACAAAGATCCTGAAGAAAAGCCAGCCCTTTCTGTAACCAGAGGAAATCTTCACAGAAATGCCTGTAGGTGGTTGCAGTGGCTGAAGCCAGGCCTGCCAGAATGTGGCCCCAGGACATTCTTCACACAAGGCAGGGAGGACCTAGGGGCCCTACACTCACCTGAGAGAACCTCTAGGTGTCCACTGGTACCACCATAAATGTTCATAGTAGGGGAGAATGTCATAAAACAAGTCCCAGGATCTTTTCAATTACTACATTATAGGAACACTCACAACTAGAGCTCAGGTAGGCAATCATGGATAAAAACAGCTGGGGAGTTCTAAAAGGAGTCTAGAGCAGGCCCTTGGTCCTCTTACCTGTCTTTCTGCTTCCTTCAGTAGGCTACGGAACCGCTCATCTCGGAGCACCCAGTGTGGGAGGTCAGTCTGGCCCCGCAGCTGGGCATCTTCCAGACGCTGCCTCAGATCCCGGAGGGTTCCAATCTCCTCATTCAGCTGCCGCTGCCGAGTCCTGGAGGCCTGGAGGTCCAGCTCCAGGTCCAGGGAGGTACGGGCCATGAGCTCTGCCAGAGATGACCTGCAGGGCTGTGGAAAGCAGGCAGGGGGCACCATTGAGCTTGCACAAGGCATAAAGCTGGTGCAGGCATCATTTTCTGGAAAGTTCTTCCACAATTAACAGGAGATGGCTATGATACAATAATTTCTTTAAGCACAACCTATCCCAAATCCACATTTGAAAAAAAACCTAGATTCTGGAGCCAGGCAGTGGTGGTACACACCTTTAATCCTAGCACTAGGGAGGCAGAGGCAGGTGGATCTCTGTGAGTTTACGGCTAGTCTGTTCTACAAGAGCTAGTTCCTGGACAGGTTCCAAAGCTACAAAGAAACCTTGTTTCAAAAAACAAAACAAAACAAACAAACAAACAAACAACAACAACAAAAAGATTCTGGCAAGATTAAATCTCTACTTCAATATTAAAATTAGGAACAACAAACCTTTTTCTTTAATAATGGCCTACAACTGTATTTGTAAATATATACAGCAACAGACCCTTATATATGGAGCTGACAGGATAAAAAATGAACATACTTAGACATGCCATTTCAAAATGTAAGTCCAAAGCAGCAAAATGTGCATTTCTTTGGTTTTTAGATTTCATTTTTGACTTATATCTGAAAAGTACAACTGGCAACACACAAAAGTGACCTTAAAAATTAAGTAATGTGGGGCTGGAGAGATGGCTCAGTGGTTAAGAGCACTGTCTGCTCTTCCAGAGGTCCTGAGTTCAATTCCCAGCAACCACATGGTGGCTCCAAACCATCTGTAAAGAGATCTGGTGCCCTCCTCTGGCGTGTGGAGGCAGGAAGTTGTATACATAATAAATAAATCTTTAAAAAAAATTAAGTAATGTTTAAGACAGAGGGGAAATACTAAATACATAAAAGCAGGAAAGTCTGGTGTTTCTGGCATCCAAAGGGTCAAGGTCAAGGATGGTACTCAACAAGAGAGCATAGGACAGTAACAAAGAATGACTCAGTTCACAATGTTCATGCTGCTGCTGTTCAGACACAACTGCAGCCCAATCATACGCTTTCTTAGATTTCTCAGTCTGAAACTAATCTGTATACCAACATCACATGGGAATCTTGGATTTTTAAAATATTTATTCCAAAGGATGCTTGCCCAGAAAAGACAAGGACTTACCTAATACCTTACAAACTATAACTTTTAAAGCTGGCATGGTAGAAAGAGAAGAAAAAAACCTTGGCAAGTAAAAGCAATGAAAGCTATAGGACAGTTCTTTGTAGAAGCATGCTGTATGCTGAGAAACTCAGATCTAGAGGTTGAAGAGATGCTAAATGTTGAGCACCATGTACTGCTCTTGTAAAGAACCTGAATTGGGTTCCCAGTACCCATGCCAGGTGGCTTACAACTGCCTATAACTCAGTCTCCAGGGCATCAGGCACCCTCTCCAGGATTCCACAGCAAGTGCACTCACTTATGCACATATTTCCACCCGTGACATACTCCCACACATATACATAGCCTATAACTCAGTCTCCATGGCATCAGGCACCCTCTCCAGGATTCCACAGCATGTGCACTCACTTATGCACATGTTCCCACCCGTGACATACTCCCACACATATACACAGTCTATAACTCAGTCTCCAGGGCATCAGGCACCCTCTCCAGGATTCCACAGCAAGTGCACTCACTTATGCACATGTTCCCACCCGTGACACACTCCCACACATATACACATAATTGAAAGTAAAAAGAAAACATAAAAAGAAGCCCAAATTTGCCAACCCTTTATATAATTTTCTGTCAAAAATGAAAAATAACATCATGTAGAAATGATTATTCATTTATTACAACTAAGAAAATAATGATCACAAGTGATATAGAATCAAGAAATGTTAATAGCATTATGCCACTATTACATTTTATAAAGAAGTTACAAAGAAATAAAAATATTGTCATTTAATTAATGTGGCTTTAACTATTTGCTAAAATAATACATTTATAAAGAGGATTATACAAATAAAACAGAGTGAATATAGACTCCATATTAGTTTCTGTAGCACACACCTGTTTGTAGCGAAGGGTTCGCCTTTCCAAAGTATTTCGAACAAAGTGGGACTTCCTGGGCAGTGTTGAACTGTCACTGTCACTACGATAAAGCTGCACCAAAAAAATGATATTCAGAAACAAGTTATGAGACATTTTATATTCATTCACTGTGTATCCCAAATGGGATTCTTTTTTTTTTTTAACTTCTCCCAGGCATTTAAAACTCTTGACCTAGAGAAGAGTTAAGGGAAAACAAAGACAAAACCACAACCGAAACCAAAATGAAGCAAACAAAACTGCCAACCTGGTCTTTTTTCATGCTTGTCAACTTAACCACATTGACTTTCTACACTGATCAGATCAACCATACTTCTGTGCTATCCATACCAACTACAATTTCATATTAGGTAAGATGCTTATAAAAGCAGGTATTGTCTTCAGTATGTTTCATTGTTTAGCAATCATTCACATTTGCTATTTATTTCTGGTTTTAGTAAAATGACTTTCTGGAAAAAGAGACTCATTCCTGGTAGAAGGGCAAGCCAACATTCACCAAGCCCTGCTGTGTGAGTCAAGGGAAAGGTGTGGTTTCAAAGAGGAAAATAAAGAATACTTCTTTATGGGAGCCCCTAAGGATTTCATGTAGTGATGGATCAATGCCTGTCTATGTGAGTGCCCAAGTCTTGCCTTCCCAGTTTTATTTTCTGTACCAGTTTATAGCAGATATTCAGGAAATGCAGTGGTAGAGAAGCTTACTTGCCCTGTGGTCATGCCAACATGCATATAAATAGCAAGGCTTCTAACACCATCACCAATAAATGCAGTCTTTTTTTTAATGCAGGGCACAGAGCTCAACCAAGCAACTGTCAGTCTTCTTCTAAGCAGCAAACTCTGCCCGACTACCACCCAATTGTCAAAAAGCACCTGAATCTGCTTCCTGGTGGTTCTGCCAGAGCAGAGGCTACAAATAGACTATGAGGATGGTATTTAGAAAAGTATGTCCCATGACCTATATGAGCATCATGACCATTTTCTCTTAAAAACCCTTTTACTGTCCAGATCAGTGGTGTTATTGTCATCCTGGTCCTACCTAATCAGCTCAAACTCACTGTACTCCTTTCAATGACTACAGTAGCTTGGACCACCTGCCTGTGGGTTCTCAATCCATGTACACATCAGAACTTCAAAAGTTCTAATTCTTATGTCCCACCTGTGTCAGTTACAAGTGTCTAGGAGCAGGACCTGAGTGTCAGTATTTAGTAAAGCCTTCCAATGTGATATGACTGTGTATATCCACCACTCCCGAAAGTATAACGAATTGGAATGCACTCCTTAGAGCCTACAGGCTTCAAATTCTGGTACCTTGCTGCTCAGCCACTCAACCATGCCTCAGAACTTCTAAGGAACATGCTAGTACAACCTATAGATCTCTATCCAACTCAAGACTGTCCCCATTCTGACTTGCTGTTTTTGAGGTTGATGTCACAACATTTACCTTGCCTCCATGAGATGGAACACATAGAATAGTGAAAATCTGTGGGAGGTAGAATTCAGAGGAAACCCAAAAATCAACAGGCTCAGGGCCAGGTGGCAAGCTGAGTTCCTAGCACTCAACTTTATCTCCAATCATATATGGTGTTCATTCATTCATTGGAATGTCTTGTGAGAATATGCATGTCTTTTAGCAGAAATAGTAAAAATGAGAACTTGACAAAGAGAATGAAGAAGAAAATATTGCAGACAGGGTAGATGAATTTCAACTCACCCTGCAAACATACTGGCTTCTTGCTCCTGGTGAGAAGGTCTGTGAGCGCACAATGGTGCTGCTGCGGACGAAGGGAGATCCTCGGGCACGGCGGCTAAGCCTTTCCTTGTGAACACTCACTGGTTCCTCTAGCAAAAGGTCTTCTGTGGTGGTCTCTTTGTCAACCTAGGTAGTAGCCTTTTTGTTACTCCCATAGTACAAATGATACATTTAGTGTGAATAACCTCCTCTCCGAAGTTTCCTCTTGCTAGTCTACCTGCCTTTTTAAAACTACCATGCAGAAGTGGCATTATAAGAAGGTATAGTAGTTCGGTTTCTCACTCCTTACTCCTATTCAACTCTGTTTTTCTATTTTTGGAGACAGAATTTATGTAGCCAAGACTGGTATGAAACTCACTGTATACTACATGTTGACCTTGAACACATGGCAATCTTGCTGCCTTATCCTGTAAGCGGTGGCATGAGAAAATGTACTACCAGAATGCACTGAAGAAATGCCAGGCTTTTTCCATAGAAATTACACCATCTCACAACCTAATCCTTTCCAAAACATAAATGTAAATAAAGAAAGGGGAAAACCTCAACACGCCTCTACAGTCACTCATTTGGTGGCTACTTCTCCAGGTTATAAGCAGTAGAAGAGCAGCAATTCCTGGAAGCCTGGTCTAAAACACCTGTTCTAATCTGCTTCACCCAAGGGGAGGGTTCATACTGCTGTTTCAGGCACCTTGGTGGTAGCATGTTCAGAATATTTATCTGAATAGTTAGGGTAATAGCATTTAAATGAGGTATAGATACAATGTCAATTGCTCAAAACATATTTGTCCCTAAAGATGAGAATGGATCACCACAGAATGGTGTAAAAAGCTCCCTTTTATGTTACAGCTCTCTTTTCCTTGTAATATATGGGTGATGAACATTTATGTAAGACCTGCTGTGCCCACGTTAAGTTCTTACAGATCTTAGGCAATGCTATTGTTCAGCATTTAGTAATACAGAGCCCTTGCTTAGCTATTACCTTCAAATGCCACACATTTCCATTGCTATTAGTGAGCACATGTTCTACTCCTACATGTAAGTATGCCAATCTAGCTTCCTACAAGTGCACTTGCCTCTCTTCTACTCTGTCCCTCACACTTTCTATAATAAGTATTGCGACATACCTCCCCTCTCCTTCTAGGACTGGCCAGGTACTGTACATTCAAAGGTCCTTTTGAGACTTTCTACTTACCTTTAGAGGCAGGAGTTGGAGTTTCTCAGGGTTGTAAGAATCTACCTGGCCAGTAAACACATGCCCATGGATGGAGTCCACACCAGTGTAACAGGAGTCTGGGTAGTTGGGGCTGGTCTGGGTACAGTTGCTACAGCCACTATCAACTGAGTCAGCCTGCCAACTCCTAAAGGTAAACATTGCAATAGCCCATGAAAAGTTCATCAGAGCTGATGCCGTTCATAGATGTCTGAAGAGCAAAGCAGCAGAAAGAGCAAAGAAAACCTGTTTCTGTTCAGTGATTAAAGACCACTGCTGTTCTCATAAAGTAGGACTATTTCTGGTTTCTAAGGAAGACAGTACTTATATTTCTCTATCACCCAATTGGAGTCACTTAAGGTACCAAAATCTCTAGCAGAAAATGCCCTCAAATGTGCTGTCTAGCCATTAACAGAATACTCTATTCTTTTGCCAGATGCTCCAAAAGCACATTTCTGTCTAAACTAAATTCAGGAAAAGTCAGGTGAAGAAACTGAACTTCACAAAAACAATATTCTTCATGGAAATCTGTGGAAGGAATTTAACATGGAAATGGCTCCATAGTGGATCAGTCAAACCACTTCACCAGAGGTGCTCATTCACCTGAACTATTCATCCATTTCTCACAGGCCTTTACAGTCAAGGAGTCACTAACAGGTCACTTCAAGCAGTAACAGAAAGAGAAGCTGGCTGGTTATGTAATAATATGCTTCCACGAGGAGTGTGTCCAGAAGAGGAAAGTTCACAAAGGCAAAATGAATTTGTGTTAGAACAGGGTCAGAGGGAAGGAGGAATGGGGATGACTGATAATGGAGGTGGTGGATGGTATTTTCATTTTATGACATTTTTCTTCATAGCTGAGTTTGGTTAAAAAAACATGGCATACTGAAGTTATACATCAAATTATTGAATTGCATACTGCGAATTGCAGATAAATGGAATCTCTATAAGGTGGGTTATAACAACAATGGAAGTGTAGCTCAGTGGTATAATACCTGCCCAGAATGTACAAAGCCTCAGGTTTAATTCTCAGTATCGTAAAAGAAATGAAACATAGAACAAAAAGCTTAAAGAACTTTGAGTCAGGGATAGTGGCATATGCCTATAAGCCTAGCACTCAGAAGGCTTTGGCAAGAGAACTCCAAAGCCACCTTGGGCTAAATACTAAAAACCCATTTCCAAAAACCAAAAGGGGGAGGAACTTTGTTATCATTAGTCTCAGCAGAGGGGAGTCCTGAAAAGAAATCCTGGAATTAAAGGAAGAGGACTGGGCACAGAGCTCTGGGTATTTCTCCAATTCAGATCACCAGGAAATTACCCACCAGAATCTGGCTCCTGAGCAATGGTATGGTAGCATCACCCAGAACATTCTAGAGAGGCAAAGAGGAGAAACACAACTTGCATCTATAAACACTCCCCTGAGAGCCATGTTGACTGGCACTGGGAAGACTAACCTGTCTGCAAGAACTTCATTTCACCTCCCTAAGGTACTGCACAGAGAGAGTTCTGCCTCTTACTGTGGCCTTAGAATGGCAGGGGACTATTCACTCACCTCTCAGATACAGCCTCTCCCTGCTCTTCCTTGCGCTCCATCTCCAGAATCTCCTCCTCAGTATATTCTAGCTTTACACGCTCCTCTGCAAGCTCTTTCTCCACAGCTCGTAGTTGTGCTGTGGTTCTGGCCAGCAGCACTGTCACTGCATCCTGAAGAAGGAAAGGATGCTTTAGAACCAGATAACCTCTTGACCACACAGGAGAACAAACCCCACCATTCATAGCAACACACTGTTCGCCCTGTGCCTACAGCTCTATGTCTACAAATTAGTACAAATCATAAACATGTTTGCATTAAAAATTTGTTTTCAGAAAGTGGCCTTGTGTATGACCATGCTCCCATCTGATTCCTTCCCTTGAAATTCCTTCAATGATAACACATGCTGACTTTTAGTCTATAAGGAAACTTCTTAGAAATGAATACCTGGAGCAAAGCCAGTCTCAAAGTCAAGAAAACAGTCATAATTGGCTCCTTGAGCCAGGGCCATGTACCGTCTTTCCGGAGCTTGCCTGCGTGGTGTCCTGTGTGGTACTCTCCAGAACTCGCACAGGTTCTTTTGGCCTAGGAGGCTCAGGGCTGGCAAAGACCTGTACAGGATACCAGCGCAGCTGCATGTCGCTTGAATTGTCACAGTCGGCCAAGTTTATCTGAGCAATGCCCTGCATGGGTGTTAAAAATAAAATTCAGAACCAGTCTTTTACAATGTTATTTCATAACTGTGGTCCGTTAATATAGAAAATTTGACTGCCAGAATCCACACAGTAAAAGGAGAATGAAAATGCTCCTCTGACCCCCACATATGCACTGGACCATGCACGCCTCACTCCTACTTGTCTCACCCCCATACAATGTATATACAAAACATAAATGAGGAAGAATAAAAACAAATGACAGATGAAATTAGGAACAAAGAAGCAATGGAGGGAGAAAGAAAAGAAGACGAAGAGAAAAAGGGAAAGGAAAAGAGGGGAAGAAGAGCACCATAAAAGCTAGCAGAAGCGTTGCTGCTACACATACCAGCAATTCTTCCTGTAGCTGAGGATTCACTGAACACACATATAGCTGCAGTGATTTCAGTGTCAACATGCTGGAATGCACAGGGATTCTGAACACTTCATTAAACACCAGTGGAGCTTGGAATTCCAGAGACTTGGAACAGTAAGTGTTGGGAGTGCCAGAGTCGAGTGGGGGCAAGTAGACGCGGATGTGGCTGGGAGCAGAGGGGAGGAAACATGTTGGTAGGCAGCATGGACTAATATGCACACTTGTTGGTATGACAACAGTGGTGTGGTTCCCAACATCCATGTCCAATGGAGCTAATACATCTCTGTAGATTAGATGGAAAATGCCTGACTGGCCAAGATAAGACTGGGGGCTGTGAGATTCTGCTGGACACTTGGCTTCAGCAGGAGCTCTTCTGTTCTTTCCTCACAGTTCTAGAATTCACAGACATAAAGCCTGTTTCCTGTGCTTTCTACCCACAGCCTGGAACTTGGCACATAGTTAAGAAGACTGAAGTATTTGTGACCACTGCTGTGTGTATCACCAAGTGAACTGAATCCCAATGTGGATCCCCACGTTTACAATGCTAGTTCATAAGGAATGGATGGGGATGAGTACCTTAGGTTTGATTGGCCCATTATTGGCAGCCCCCACCTTAGTGAGACCCTCCACAAGTACCCACCTAGGGACAGAGAGCACAGAGAACCAGAAATTCTACACTGAGACTAAGGTCACCAGCAGACTGCCAAATGGTCCTAATTCCCATTTCCTGTTACTGTCCTTAGCCAAGGGTTCCCCAAATCTTGTCTCAGGCCTCTTGATACAAATCATGGGATCACAGAGTGGAATGGGTTTGCACCTTCACCACTCCGCCCTTTGAGAACATGGTAATCTTCAACATTACTAGTGGCAGCAAGACCACACCAAATGCCTCAACTAATTAACTACGCACATATATAAATATATATTCCTTTGTACTTTACACAGATGTTTCCAACTGTTTTACTGAAATTCAGGCTCCCAAATTGCTTTTCTCTCCCCAGTCTGCCAAGCAGAATAGGCAAAGAGTTATTTCAATGCAGAGGAATGCCGGAGGAAGGTCATCACTAGCAATACACAGCCTCCAGGTCTCCAATACCAGGAACTTACATTTTGCAGTCTTCCTTCATCACCGGCCCAGCAAGGTTCCTCAGTTGCAGCACATGCACAAGGAGATATTCATTTGTACTGTCATGCCTAGAAAATAAAGCTCATGTTCATGGGCTACAAATTCCCCATGGAGGAAATGACCCTGTGATTCAACTGCAACAGTGGCCACAGACTGAAGGACACTTTACCCTATCCTATCCCCAAGGGACATTGGTGATATCTGGAAGCTTTATTATTATCAAAAGTGCAAAGGAAGTGTCAAGTGGATGGATGTCAAGGACATAATTGAATACCCTACAGTGTACAAGATGGGAAACCATAGCAAAGAATGGCCCAATTTTAAATGTCAACAGTTTTAGCACTAAAACCTGGAACACAATAACAAGAATGGACAATCCAAAACTACAGAAACCTGAACATCCTTCTCTGCCAGCATAAAAATCATGGCACCTGCTTTTACTGAAACTGTAAATTAGGGCCATTGTTACAGACCACTGGATGACCTACCTATTCTGGGGATAAGGGAAGGACCCTGATATCTGTACTTCTAGAAACACACTGTCAACTTCTAGCATAAATGTGGAAAATATACCTCCAAGATCTTGCATTTGATGAAACTTTGAGCATCCCACCTTTCTGACTTCTAAGTCTTGAGTTAACAGTCCTCAGTTGTAGTATCAGCGATGAAAGAGTAATGCAGCCACTTTTCTCTGTCCCTCCTTCATTCTACCCTAGTCAACTCATCTGAGACTAAAGTAAGATTTGACCTAACAAGAATGGGGAAGCAACATCTGGGTCATGGGGACCCTCCACCCCCCTTCACCTGGCCATAGAAATGAGAACCACGATGAAGCAGGTCCCCATTTACAGGGCATCTTTAAGGCTAAAAGGTGACTGGGAATATCAAAGGTGACTGAATACCACAAAAGTGGGCCCTGTACCACAGGGCATCTTGAAGTTGGCTTCTATACTCACAGATATCCCACATAGATTTGAGGCTCATTGTTTCCATTTGTGTCTCCCAAAGCAGTCTCTTCAGAATCTTCATTTCTGAACATAATGGTAAATTCATCAGGTTTATTCCAAAAGGACTGAGCATTATAGATATGTATACTTTCTCTCATGCTCAGGGTGTCCTTTACTAAGAAAAGCTTTATCAAACTGTGACTCATTAAGGGGCTCAAAGGGCATGGCTGGTACTCCAGGGTCCATCACGTGTTATCTTACGGGTACCTGCCCACAAACTTCTTCCTTTCTCCCTTGGTTTAAGAAAAGAAATTATTTGTTTTTATTTTTATGTAATAAGTATTTTCCTGAGCATAAATATATGCACTATGGACATATAGGGGCCATGAAGGCCAGAAGAAGGCATTGGAACCCTGGAAATGAAATAATAGATGGTTGTGAGCTGCTATGTAGGTACTGGGAACTGAACTCAGATCCTCCATAAGAGTGTCAATTGCCCTTAACCACTGAGCCATCTCTCCAGCTTACCTCTTTTAGACAGGGTTTTAGACCAGGTTTTAGACAGGGTCTTGCTATCATGAGCCAGGTTGGCCCAGAGCTCACTAGCCCAAAGTTGCCTCAAAATTGTGGCAATTTTTCCTATCTCAGCCTCTATAATGCTGAAATTATAGGTATGACCTGCAACAACAGGTGTCGTGTTTTGTACTTGTATTTTTGTTTTGTTTCCACCATAGGGGACTCCCTATTGCTGAAGAACTAAAGGAGGAAGAAAGGGAGGAAAGGGAAAGGTCCCTTGCATGTAATGTATATACTTGGTCTTTTTCAGCTTTACTGGCCAGGACCAGGGAAAAAAACCCATTCAAGAACAACACAATAAGAACCAGCCTCCAGAGGCATTTCCCCAACCTCCCAAAGACTAAAGGAGGCAGAAACATGTACATTGTGCTGTAAACAAAGTTCCATATAGATCCTTTGTGTGCATACCAGTAATGCTCTGGCAAGTGTACTTAAAGATGAGGAAACAAGGTGGTCATCTCCTAACCTTTTAGTTAAAGGTTCAAACACCCCACTGTCACTGGCAAGAGAGTAATCTGACAGGCATGCAGAAACACGGCGTGCTCTCCTCTCCAACCTCTTTGCACTATCTTCCCGGAGGGTCACTGCTGCAAACAAGGGACACACCTGGGTCAGGAGGTGATAGACAGTATAGGAGGCCAGGAGAACATCTACGGTAGAGTGCTGAAAAGTCAGTAAGTGCTCCAGAGACAAGCCATGGCATGTGCATGCAGATAGACACTGTGCATGATTGTAATATTCAAAACCAAAACCAAAGCAACAGACTTCCTGCTTTTTTTTTTTTAAGGCAGAGACTCACTATGAAATCCTCGCTTTTTAAACTTGAGATATTTTTTATTCTCCTACATGCTGGGATTATAGTATATTCCATTACAGCTGACACTGACATCTTCTTTAAGAAGTTTCTTAACTGTATAGAAATACATGTGGACTCTTACATCTTGTATTTTCCCTTTGATGATGATCACATAGGATGTAAAGTGACAGAAATGGGAATTCCCTAAAAGAGTCTTGGAAGGAAAGGCTAAAAAAGTGACAGAAATGGGAATTCCCTAAAAGAGTCTTGGAAGGAAAGGCTAAAAGGAGGGGATAGAGGAAGCAGAGATTTGGAGGAGATGTGGAGAAAGAGAATCACAAAACACACTTTGTTCAAATATATTATAATGGCATATAATATATTATGTGCTGATTGATTAAAAAGTAACAATATTTCTAAAAAGAACAAAGACTCACAAGAACAGCAGTTACAATACGTTGTTATTTTTCACTTTCCTTCTTTATGCTCTTTGGTGTTCTCCATATTTTAAAAAATAAACCTATTTGATATTGCTTTTATGATCACCTTTTAAAACTTATCTAAATATATCCTAACAGAATTCAATGATTTTTCTAAACAATGACACCAATTCATCCTTTGAAAACACTGTCTTGGAGACCTGTGACTTGCACAGGGACCGACATATCTCTGTTGATCTCACGGTAGCAGCCTCCCGAGCCACCCTGGGCCACACTTGCTTCTGGAAGAGCTTTCCTAAGTCAGAATGCTACCATTCCTGAGTATTTGATTTTTATCTTTCATATCTACTTTTAAGAGCCAAATATAATCACTGACATTTTCTTACCTATTTTACCCTTTTCTTTCACTTAAGTGGGTTTCCCTTTAAAAAAAGAAAGATACAAACACACTCAATCTTTTTTATGTTACATGTGGTTATATATGTAGAAGCCTATATTTTACAGGGGACATACTTTGTTAAAATACAGAATACATATGATGTCCCAAGTTAAGCACTGCTATGCTGCCACTTGCTAATAATATGGGTATCTCAGTTGTCTCTTTGCTTTTCATTGGCTAACCAAGTTCCATAAACTGAAAATGACACTCTGAACTGAAGGAAAGAATAAGTCCAGGGACAACCCAGCTCTTTTTAACCAAATTATTAGCACACCAACTAAACCGAAACACATTAAACAGATAACTGGAAACAAAAACTGGCCTTCCATTTGTTTGGAATACCAACCATGAGAGTAAGCTGCTTCTACTATGATCAGCCAAGGCCAGAAGCAGGCTCTATCTTGAAGTAGCTGAAGGCATAAAACTCTCTAAAATTGTAACCAGAACTCTGAAGTCCTGGTCTTGTCTTCATTCCAGTCCCATGAAATGATCCCAGCCCTGTGTGCATGTGGAACCCTCTGGTATCTGAGACTCTACACAGCAGATCTCTGTAAGTAAAGGCAATACCTATTTCCACTCACTCCTCTGACACCCACCAGGGATGCTTCCTCCATCCACCTTGAAATCCCTTCAAAGAAACAGCACTAGCTAACAACCCTCTCACTTTCATAGTCCTACCCCATAGTACAAAGCTAAGCAAAATAGTTCTCTCCTCATTACAATAACAGTACTTTCAGAGAGGATGGAGACTGAATGTTCAAAGTCACTGAACTCACAGAGCAACAGAGAGTAACTTCACTGGGTTCCCTGAGTGAAAAAAAGACACAGCAACTTCCACACTACATACTCACAACTCTAGGATTTCAAGACAGACTTAGGAAACAGAAAAAACAGCACCAATGAAACAGGGACTAGAAAGAAGTCTTCTACCCACTCATTTGAAAACAAAAACAAAACAAACATACAAAAACCATGCTGCTCTTTCCTCATTAAAGATAGACAGACACTAACACCAAGGAACATAATAAACACTGCTTCATAGAAAGGGGAAAAACTGAAAATCACATCATAGACAAAGCTGCCTACTGGCATATTAAAATAATGAATGCTATTAAATTCTGGAGAAAAAAATACATGTAGGAAATAAATATTGAAATGTTTTAGAAAAGTTCTTACATGATTATTATGAATAACAACAGTGAAATAGTAATGATAATGACAGTCAATAAGCTACCACCCCCAGCCATCCTAAGCATGATGTTCCTGCAAAAGTAGTGCACGCAGCCTGAGCAACAAAGAGGGACATGGAGAAATACCAAGGCCACTTACAGTAAACGTTTCTGTGGAGCAGCATGAGAAGAGATAAAAAATCAGAGTGAAAACTATAAGATTCCAGCTAATAATTTTAAACAGGGCATGTATAATAAAATAATAATAAAATAAACTGAGCAAACTTAAAAGAATTTTGTGGACATTGTTAGCATATTCTAACCAGTAGGTAAAAACAGGAGAGTATTTCAAAATCAGGATGCATTTAACTTTAAAAATCCAGGAAAGACAAACTGTAGCAAAAATGTAAAAAATGTTCCAAATTACAGCCTACTCTTCTGTTGTGCCACCTGCCCATCTGACTGCCTTAAGGCATAAGGGGAAATCACTGCCTTCTAGCTTGGGCAATTTAGATTTTTATCTTAGTAAAATTTTATCTTACTAAAACTTGCCTGAAGCCAAACTTAGATTTTACAGAGCGAGGCTGAAAATGGAAGGGAAATGCATTACCCTAAGCATCACCAGATGATAGAATGAGGGAAATCTGATAAGCATGCTTGAATGTTACGACAACTCTAGAATGCAGAGTTGCCAAATCACACAGGAAGGCAAGGAGTTTCCATGTGTTGAGGCTTGACATCAGTTTGCCTGCTCTGGATCCTGGGAGCATCTAGCAGGACCCAGGAACTGATTCTGTCAATTATTTCAAATTCCTAAGGACACAAGTTAATGACAGTGTCATCCAAGAATCTACCACCAGGTGGCAGTCTCTAAATGTAGATGAAGCAAAACCCTCCCAGTCTAAATTGTTGGAACAAAAAACTAAAAAAACCCTGATTGCTCTTTGGGCTGACGAGGGAGGGGGACTTGATTGGAGGAGGGGGAGGGAAATGGGAGGCGGTGGCGGGGAAGAGACAGAAATCTTTAATAAATAAATTTAAAAAAGATTAATTCAGCTCAGGAATTAATTCAACTCTTCCCCTTCCAAACCCATCTTTTCCCTGACCCAGAGAGCCCTCATGCAGACTTTCTTCACAACCAAATATTCTTGAAATTCAGCCTTTAAAGAGAACTTAGAAGGGGGAAGAGTAGAAGAAAGATGAGTTTAATCGAGGCATATGTAGAATTCTATCATAATTTCATTTCTGTTGAAAGGAATAAGTATGGAGTGATGACCCTGTAATTGTAAAGAAGAACGAAAGGAATAAAGGTTACCTGAATGAGCATACAAGTATGTTTGCAAATGTAGGATAAGGTACAAAAATAATAGAGAACTCAAAGGCCAAGAGGCAACCCATAACATAATGATATCCAGATTAACATGTAAATGCTAGCAGACTGCTATATAAGGTCATATCAATGGATATTCCTATCAATCTATCAGTTCATCTATCTCTTAGATAACAAAACTGTGGCAAATGGAAGAAACCATAAAGATCACCTTGTTAAAGGGCAAGAAATGTGGGACAATCCAAGGAAGGTCACAGAACTAGAAGTCAACATGACAGGGAACAGAAACTTGGCCTGCAGACTGCTTGTTTGAAGCTGTTTCTACTACGTTACTTCTGTATTCCAGTTTTATTTGTGACCTTATTTATGTTGGATAGACAGCCAATAGAAAATGTCTCAGGATTCTCAGCCTCCACACTACTGACATCTTGGGCTAAATCATTTTTGTTGTTGTAGGGGCTATACTATGTATTATAGGAAGTTTAGTAACCTCCCTAGCCTCAATCCACTAGGTACCAAAAGTAAGCTCTCGGCTCAGTTGGGAGGACTAGTGTTTCCCCAGACTTTGCCAAAATTCCCTTAGGGCAGGGAAGAACGACCCACCATGCTATTAAATTATCTATTTCTAGCCTGAATTGAATGTCTAGAATATTTTTGCTGTGTAAATGAAAGTTGACTATATGGGCTGAACCTCATTTACAGGAAAACTTGTTCTTGGGGTTACGTTACAATTGTCAATAGTTTCTCAAATAGCATTGCCGTATCCATAAGGAGTTGAACTAACACAACTGAGTAGATAAAGAGTCCTACTATATAGTCTGGTGGTCCTTCATCTGGAGAACAACAGAGAAATGATTGAGTGCTAACTGGAATGGTTTCTGAAATGGCACAATCAGAATTAGTTCCACGTTTGATAGAAATAAACTTAGAAACAAGGGCATGTGGCAAAAGAAAAGTCAAAGTAACAGAAGAAGTAGATATTTCTACTAGAATGCTAGAATGCAATCAGATGCAAATTTACATGCTGGTCTGAGGAGAGCATACACAGAAAGTTCCATCTTAACACATGCCCTGCTGAGTGCACTGAGGTTATTCGTCTTTGAATATGAATGCCTATGAATAAGACTATGTAGATCTTAAAGTTACTTTTCAACAATTAAGTAAATTCCATAAATGAGCTGACTACAACTGCATCAAGCTCAATCTTTCCTGACACAGACAGGAAAGATTAATGAAGATCTGCGCTCTTTTTTAGCCCTATCAATATAGTAAAATAATAGCTCACCAGCAACTCGAAAGTCATCACCACTTACTTCCACTAGTGGGAGCCACAAGTTGAGTTCCCCGCTCACGGGGTCCTTCCCCATCCACAGGGACTGCATGTGGCTGAAGTGTCGCAGTTCCCTGCAAATCTTCATCTCCTAGAGTAGAGGCCTGTGACCGCAGTCTGTCCAGTGTTCCCAGGCCTGGCACCTCAAAGTTGTCAGTCATCTGTGCCAGAGGGGAATCTCTCGAAGCTGGGAGGAAAGGTGTATCTAAGGGAGAGCTGGGGGGTGACAGAGAGGACAAGGAGGAGCGAGAGGACAGTGAGGCCAGAGACTGTGGTGTATCCAAGGACCTCCTCTGCTTGTGGAAGCCCAAGTGACTCTGTGGGTCTGTGAAGGGGACATCACGTCCCAGGGAATCAAAGGGGATCAGATCAAAGCGCAGAAGCTGGCCACACTCAGCATCAGCCTTCTCATACTGCGGCAGGCCGTAGATGTCCGTGAAGCTGATGGAGCTGAGGGAGCCACGACTTGAGGCCAGAGAACCCCTGCTGGAGGCCAGGGACCCACGGCTGCTCCCAGAGGACACAGTCAGGGTGCTGGCAGATAGGCTGAAATGAAAGAGCCATGGTCTCAGAAAAACACATGCTGTTTCCACTACCCACCACATGGTACCTGGGCTGTAGCCTCAGGGAAGAACAGAACAACAGGAATGCAGTTCTAAGCTTGAGAGAAACTGAGTAGAGTTTGTTTCTTATCTCTTTTGAATGAAACTCAATACACAATAGTAGACTCCTTCCTGAGTTGGAGGAGTAACTGATAATGTCATTTATACAAAGTCCTTCACATGCGCTTCATAATACAGTAAGGGCTTGACAAGGGGAGATGCCATTATGCATCCATTTACAAAAAGCCCCACAACAAAAACATGCATAGATGAATGCTTTTGAAGTTGCTAAGTAAATTATACAGTCCTTTAATACACTTGAATTCATAATTGAACTCTATATCATCCTGCCTCAGCCTTCCACATGATAGAATTATAGGCATGTGCAAACATACTATGGTCAGACTTACTTATACTGAAACCAAATTTGGTTCTCCTCATTTTATCTGAGTTGTATGTTAGCAAGTTATGTACAAAAAATACCTACTTTTCTACTCTGTTAAATCCCTCTTCAGGTTCCAATTACTACCAGCAGAAAAGCAAAGCTAAAAGAAACTATGAAGTTCATGTACATGCCACTGTAATATAATACATGTCTCTATAATATAATAATATAATTATTAGGCATTCATTTCCCTTCAAAAGTAGCTTACCTCTTTAACTGGGATTGGAGATATGATGTTAAACGTGTAGCTTCTTCCAGCTGCATAAGCAGACAATTTCTTTTTTCCTGAAGTAGAATCCTATAGACATAAAAATAGTTATTTGGTGGTCTGATAGGAAAGTAGTTCAATGATACATTTGCCCAGCACACTTATGGACCTGGATTCCATCCTCATTACCATATGGAGAAGAGGTAGAGGCAAAGGAGAGCAGGGAGGAAGGGAAAGAGAGGAGTAAGGTAAAAGGGAGAGGAACAGATGCAGGAGAAATTCAATTATAAATGCCCCATAAATAATTCAGGTTGGAAGGATTAAGTGAATTCTAAAGGCATACAGTATAAATTACAACATAATAAAACATTTTGTCTTACTTGGAAAAATACATTCCTAAAACTCTACGTTGGGCTAAAATACTGTAGATACTTGATATATACATGGTTAGAGCAAGTGGATGAAAGGGAAAGTAAGTTAGTCTATGGATGGATGAAGACATGAACTTGTGAACAGGTGAGTGGACAAGTGGGAGAGCAGGTAGATGGACAGGTGAGTGAGTGTGTGAATGGTGGTTAAGGTGAGTGTACACAGCATGCATTAATTTGATGGGATTCCTTACAGCAAATTCAACTCCTTCATCCTAGGCCCCCTTAGGCAAAAAACATGCAAAGTTCCATTGATATTATAGTGAAACATGTCCTGTAACATTTTACACCAATTCAAACATTTTCATAACTGGAGTCATTTATTACACTACACATTTTAAAGCTGAATAACATACATTAAATCCAATGACTTCAAAGCATGGTCCATAGATCCTAGGGGAATCCCTGACAGCCTGTCAGAGGTCCTAAAATATCCCTTCTTCACTATATATCTGTGAGCATTAAAGATCTTTCATGTGTTCACCACACATACAGGCCAAATGCTCTAGCAGCTGCCTTCTAGAAAACCAGATGCTTAAAAGTTTATTACAAAAATGTTAAAGTACTATTGTCTCTTTTCTTTACTTCAAAAACATTATAAGCCATAAAATTTTTATTTCTAATAAGGATTTTTTTATCAAATAATAATGTCAAACTAATTTCTAAATCATTAATTACTGACAGGTAAAAAACCAGTATGAGCTCTTTGGGAGTCCTTAGTAGTTTTAACAATGGATGTAGAGTCTGGATCCAACAACTTGAGAAGAGCTACAATATACTCTTTTTAATGTAATAGTTTTAAGATTCTACTTACCTATAATTTAAGGAAATATCTTATTATTTTTTCAAAGAAAACTTTAGCAACAGAATGCCCTCTTGTGTTAACTATTTTAACATGATATTTAGAAGTTTTTAATTAGTGCATAAAAAAGAACAATACTTTAACACTTGGATTTATGTCACACCTCATTTCCTGTAGGTCATTTGATTCTATCCCATTTAACAGATGAGGAAACACTCATGGAATGAAAGTAACTTGCCTGGGTTATGTAAGTTCAAAGCTTGGTCATCAGCCTGAACCAAAAAGCAGGGCAATTTACCAGACCCCAATGTTTCTACTTCCTGGTATTCTTATTCAGTTGTTAATATATGACAAAAAAAGAAGGAGGCATGTTTTCATCACAAAATATTTCCCAAATTTGGGGTCATGCTTAAATTCCTACCTAACATGTAGCAATGGAAAAGGCACCGAACTTTCATCTATAGTTTCTTTTCCAGAAAATAGAGAAAAAGTAGAAGAAAGAGAGTTTCAATATGTTCCCTCACTGAACTTTATAACTGTAACTCTTCATGAATGACCTTGGAGTTGAGACAGGCAAAGATAGGGTCCTGGTCATTTAGATACCCTAACTTGGCCAGAAGAAGCTATTTGTTCTGCCTCCGCTTTGGGTCTAAACATACAGATTGTGCTACGAGAAAGCTCTTACCATGTGAGCTCACACTTAAATTGGTGGGAAGTGACACTAAGAAATGTGTCCAGCATCCACTTGGCAGAACCTGTTAGCAGCTGCAGGAACCCTTTGGGGCATTTGCGCTCATCTCATACTCAGCAGCTGATACAAAGTGCAAAGGGGAGAGACACTTATCACACATGTATGTTCTCCTTTAACCAAGGTCATTTTGTAGCAGATTAGGAAATTCACTTGTATATAGTCTGCTCATATTGATGGCGCTTGATGCAGAACTGACTACCCAAGTTGGCCCCACAGGAGACCACAAGCTAGAAGAAAACTAGTCCAGCTTTGTTGTCTCATCTCTTGGTCCCAATCATTGGAGTTAACTTTGTCCCCAGAGAGTTCTGTAGATGTGTACCCCGTGCCCACAGCACTGGCAAGTATTGAACTTCACATGGGAAGGAAAGTCATAGTCAAAGGTGTGCAGGCTCTATTTGTAGTTCAAATCCACCCTGCTGAACTGAGACCAACAAGAACTCCAGGCACTCCTATCCAGAATATATAAAAGAAAATACCAAGCTTGAAGAGAAGCTAATGTTTATCTAAGAAAACACAGAAGCCCAAGAGTACAAAAGAAAAATAAAATCAGTAGCATTGTGCCGTTTGAGATTCAGACTCAGTTCTAGGTTTGGAGTAAGATGGTAGGGTAGGCTGTCATCTCAGGCAAATTAAAATTCATTCTACTCATTACTAGGCTAAGCTGAACTCTCCAAACCCTACCTCTTCCTTCCAATGTTGCCATGAGCTCTGAGCTCTAAGTACCTCCAGACCACCACTCATTTAGGCCACCTAAAGATTAACAACGAGCATCCAAATATCAAGATTGTTAGGCAATATGAAGAACAGTCAGAAGTCACAGTGAATGTGGGCGTAGCAGCGCATGCCTTTAAACTCAGCATTCAGAGGCAGGTGGATAGGTGGATCTCTATGATTTTGAGATCATCCTGGTGTATATAGGGAATATATATAGGATATATATATATATATATATATATATATATATATATGAGAGAGACCCCATCTCAAAACAAACAGACAAAAAATAAAAAGGAAGCCACAATGAAACCATCACTAAATGTATCTGCACAGGTCAATTAATTCTGATTACTTAAACTCTATGACTATGTAGACAATGCTCTGGAAGATACAATTTAGGGTCAGGTCAATATACTTAATTGGAGCAAGCCAGTCCCCAAAGCTCGGCAGATAGCCACAGATAAACCACTGACAGCTGTTAAATGTGGAAAGCAGACCCAGCCTTCATCACACTCCACAATCACAGGCAGCAAATGGAAACCAGGAGACGTGGCACATGATGAAAGGCTGAACAACTTGGCGTCTGAGAATACAAAGACACAAGCTTCACGTGTCTTGTGCTTAAAAGAGTCTCAAGAGTAACTGAAGAGGGGCACAATCAGAAATGGACTCACAAAAGGCTGCCGACTTCCTACTGCAAAAGAAAGAGCTGGCTTCCCTGGCTAGAAATCAAAGTTGGAGATAAAAGCAATAGGGAGACACCCACAATGCTACAGGGAGCAATTTTCCCCCACCCCAGGCAACAGAGGTTCCCTGTTCTAGAGCTGGAACACCACCTGTGCCCCCTTGATATACTGCAGTTGCCTCCTATCCTGTAGAGGTACTGCTCTGCAAACACAGGCAGAAGCCCCAAGCACCTGCACCAGAAGGGGAACAGTATAAATGGTGCTTGTTCTTCTTCCTTCTCTATTGCTGTCCTCCACTATTTCTTTATATTTGTTTCCCTTTTTCTGGAGAAAAGAAGTCATTCTGTATTGCACTATCAAACTCTGAAACTCACTATGTACCCCAAGCAGGTCTCAAACTAAAGACATTATCCCACCTCTAAGTGCTGGGATTACAGGTGTGAACCATTACACCTGGTTTTCATGTCCCAGTTTTGAGTTGGTGCCAGGAACCTTGGAAAGCATCTGGTACCTCTCATAGTACAGAAGGCATATGATTCAACTTCTCACATATTCTCTAAGGAAACGTACCAGTCAGTCACTGTTCTCAGGATAAACGGAACATCTCTTATCTGGGAGTACCAAATCTTAATGTAGAATCTCAGGCTATTTTGTCACCTAAGTATGATGTAGATTTAGGATTTTGAAGCATTTAGGATTTTAGATTTTCATATTAGAAATTCATAGAAGTGCATCTGCAAAAATACTGAAACATTAAATATAAAGAACAAAACCAAACCTCCAGCCCCAAGAGGAGGCATATGCCCAAGATCCCAGGACCTAGGTGGTAGAGGCAGAAGGATCAGTAATGCAAGGCTAACCTTATCTACACAGCAAGTTGTAGGCCAACATGGGTACATAAGACCTTGTCTCAAGCAATGAAAGAAAAAAGAAACAAAGGAAGGAAGGGAAGGAAGGAGGAAATGAATAAAAAGAGAAAAGAAGAAAAGAAAGAAGAATGAAGAGAGGAGAGAAAGGATTCTACGGCTGTAGCTTGATGATTAAAGAGTTAGCTTACCATGCAAAAATAATAAAATAAAACTAAAATCCTCTAGGGCCAGTGAGCTAGTTCAGCAGGTAAAAAGGCATCTGCTGCCAAACTTGGTGACCTCGGTTCAATCCCAGGACCCACATTACAGAAGAACCGACTGCAGCCAGTTGTCCTGGATCTTTACACTGGTACTGTGGCACACACATTCATTCATATACACACATATACAAAATAAATAAAAATGTAATAAAGTTTTTAAATTAAATAAAATATACCAAAATTGGAAACATTTCTGGGGTCAAGCATTTTACACAAGGACTGTTCAACCTGTTATCAATTAAGAACATCCTCAAATCATATACAAGCCATCCGTTTAGTGTTTCTACTTGGCTCATTTCTACAAGTGTTATCCTCTGCCCCCCAAATCCTGGAAAGCCACATACCTTTCCGTGGCACCCTGTGCAGATGTGGCCCGAGCACGTTGGATCTCCTCCTCCAGGCGCCTCCTTTCTTCTTCCAGTCGGGCCACATCTTCTGCCGACCTCCGCTGCTGAATAATGAGCTGCAGCTCCTGCAGCAGGGCCTCCTTTTCTTTGATGAGCTGCAGCCGGTCCCTGTCAGCCTCAGCCATGCCTGGCCATGACTCGTTAGCCAACTGAGCCAGCTGCTGTTGAATATTGGAGACTCTGAGACAGAGAGGGGCAGAAAGAGATAGGAATGAATGAAGCGAAAACCTTATGTGAACATATTTTCTTCACCATCGCCGACTCCATAAACTCACTTGATTAAATAAACAGTGACATAATTGCTCTGACCTTCAACTTAATAGCCTTTGGAAATGAGGGGTCATGAAAGCACTGCAGAAATGCAGAAATCCTTTGTAATCTCTTCTCGTCTGTGCTGTGAGGTGACAATTATTACATTGTACTTATTTTTAAAAAAATTGAAAATAAGGCTAGCAGCCCTCAACATGGCAACACTCTGTGTTTCCTACATGATACCATCCCAGAGAGGAAGGAAGCTGCTCATGTCTCCTTTTCCCACTACCATCAGTATACAAACTTTCATCCAAAAGATGCCCCTGCCTTTCTGCCCCCTTGTCCAGGGGTCAGCACTAACAGACACATTGGGAAAATAGCTAGAGGAAAATGCATCCATCAGGAATGTTTCAGAAAAGAAAAGCTCTGGGGCCCCAGGCTCCACATCTGTTTCTGCCTGCCCCAGAGAGTGCCCTTGGCCAGGTGGGATTAAAAAGTGCCTTAAGGAGGGGGCAAATACTCAACAAAAGCTGAGTGCTTGAACATTTCCCTCTCTCCCTAAATTTCCAAGTGCTTGCCTGGCAAACAGATTTCGTCTCTTGTGCCCTGAAGTGGTGTTGAATTCAGATTAAATAAAATAGACATGGCTCGTGTTTTGAAAACATACTTAAAAGTGTGAGCAGTATGTTTTAGATAAGAATTCTTTAAGAAAAAAAAAAACTAGGAATGCCAGACCCAATGTGAACCCAGTGCTGTGGATTATGAAGTTTGGCACACATGCCTAAAAACGAAATCCAAAGACTTCATTGAGATGACAGAAATCTGCAAGAATATGTAAGTGTCAGGCACAACACAGCCTAAGGAAGCGATTATAAAAGTGGAGCCTCAGGACTGGCGCCTCAGGATCACCTGGGAGCAGTTAGAAGGGCAACCATCAGGCTCAAGTCCAGATCTACTGACTCCTACGCCATGAGGCTCTGGGCTCTTCTGTTCACTCAAGTCGAACAACCAGGACTCTCAGAGCTTCTTCCTCTGCAGCTCCGCCCAGTCTGGAAGGTGCTAACTGACCTTTAGGGAGTTACATTAGGCACCAGCAGGATGTTGTTCTTCACGAAAATGGGAATGGCAGAGACAGGGCTGGAGCACGCATGATACTGCCTACCTCCTGTGCCCAGGGCACATGGCACTAACCGTGTCTGGCTTCTTGCCTGTTGGGTGCAGCCCTCAGAATCTTTCTCAAACCTGAGCTCCACGTACATGTCACCATTGTCTGGAGTTACCACATGCATTAAATAAATTGTGGCCCAGCCCTGTGCCAAATTAGGCTCTGTCTGATCTAGATATATGCACAGGGACTCATGAAGTCTGGAGAATTGGACAGAACTCTGTGTCCAGGTACAGAACCAACCTGAAACTCATGGTCCCAGAAAGAAAAGGGTCTGCAGGCTAAAACCTAAATGTATGCATTTATTCAAGCCCAGTTCTCCAGAAGGTAAAAAAAAAAAAACTACTTGTACATAAGTAGCTTTATTAGATAAGCTGTTTTCTAACCTAAAACTAATATCCTGAAAATGTACCAGAAAATGAAGCCAAATCATGTCACTGAAAATAGTAATGCTAGAGGCAACTAAGCAGGGCTTAAGTATTCATTCACCTATGTCTAATTAGTGGAATTAAAAATTTATGGCTGTAATATATTACTGAGCCCAAGGAAAGCACACTTTGTGAAGGACCATAAATAATCCAGTAGAAAATTAGACATTGTATCCAGTAAAATTTCTAAAACAATCTACTAAAAACTAAAACAAAGGTAAAGAATAAATATAAAAGACTTGAAGACTAATGAGAAAATCTGGCTATGTCCTCACAGCAAATTTTTATTTTAGTTTATCTACTCATTAAGAAAGCCTATCTAAGCTTAGCTAAAACTAGCCACATATGTCACGCTTATGATACAGACATATTCTCAAAAACATTCCTTTTGAGTTCTTCTATAGAGGGTTTTTTTTGTCCTGTGGTGTGTGTGTGTGTGTGTGTGTGTGTGTGTGTGTGTGTGTGTGTTACTAGAGCCATCTCCTAGACAGCATACATGCTAAGTAATCACTTATCACTAAGGTATATACCACTCCACCCCAACCTGAGCAGTCTGAATTCCCTATGGGTTTAAATACAAAGAGAACAAGCCTCCATTGAGACTGGGAGCTCTATGCTAACCGATTTCTACAAGGATTCAAAACTTGCTGAGGGTGGCAAAAGATCCAGTTCTAGATAATTCTAGCTGTCTTAGAAAAATCTCAAGGGATTCACACTATCTAGAAAAATCAATGAGCAGAAAAGCTTAATTATTGGAGGGAAGAGAAGTACAGCAAAAATTTTCAAAGAGCCTGCTCATCTCAAGCATAATGAAACAGTAGAACAGTCAACGTTAAGCCATGTACTATAACTTTCCATAACTTACGGAAAATAAAAATGTGCTACGAAGGGCCAACCTCTCCAGCAGAAACAAGATCCGGATGAGGATGATTTCTTGCAACCCATCTGGTAAAGTTGTTTGGGTCATGTTGAAAACTAGGCAAGCATTTCCATGCTTAAGCACGTTGCTTTGCTAATTCTGACTTCACAACAATGAAGATGCTTGTAAGCTGCTTTTCAGGATACCTCAGAATCTAGAATACTGACATGTTGAAAAAGGCAAGCTCCTTCTTTGTGACCACACTCTGGATAGGGACTTCTGAGCTTCCTTCAACCAGGTCAAAAAAGGCACATCTGTCTGTGGTCTGTCTCTTTTAGAAGCCAAAAGCACTAGAAGGAAGGATTCTCCCAACAACAGACCGCTAGCACAGTTGCCTGGCCTTTCAATATCAAGCCTTATCATGCCTTGTGCTTTGGGCTAAGGTCCCGGAAACAGGAGGTTTCCATGAGGAAGCAGATTTCCTGCCTGAGGCAAAACACAGATTGCCAGGGTCTGTGCAGCTTCTTCTAGATCCATGCTAAATAGCTGATCCACTGCTTGAAGGCCCATTCCTTGGAAGGGCCATCATTCCAATTCTGAGCATAATAGGAAAAGTAATTTCCAGAAAAGTTTTTCTTTGAAGTATCATTTCAATGAAATTCAGTGCTCAAAAAGACCATGATGAAGGTTTCCAGAAAAAGAAAAAATACTTTTCCAAGTTCATTTTTAAAGAGCACTAAAAGCCACATAAAATTGGGAAGGGATTTCCTTCCTTCTTTTTTTGTACAAATCCACTATACTCTTTATTGATTTTTTCTTTTTTTTTGATAGGTTACATATAAGCTTATAGCTTACATATAATCTTTCATGAATGCCTTTAAGAGCTTTAAAACATATGTTTCCCTATACTTAGAGTGAAGAAATAAAAGCAAAATCTCACTTCAGGTTTCATATTTATTATGTGATTTCTAAATTCTGTTCCTTGAGCAGGTCTAATACAGAAGCAAAATATGAACTATTCAGTCCTGATATCTGACCAAGTGTTTTTTCTGTCACAAACAAGGCATGTTAAACCATGAATGGAAACCTGTGTTTGGGCTGCAGAAACTACTCAGATCTTTAGAGTTCATGGGGAAATCTTTGTTTCCATTTTCTAGGAGTAATGCACTTTTAATATTAAAAACGTTTGCAACACATCAAGAATAATCCCAAATCCTACCTAAAATCTTCAATCTGTTGTATAATTTCCCATGCTACTAAAATCCTGTGGCTTTCCGGAATAGCAAACAGAACTTCAGGAAACCTGTTACTCCCATTTGATGGTGACAAGTCATGACAGATCCTACTGCCATGATGCCAACTTAGAAACTTGTGTCTTCAGATTTCAATTCCAAGCACATATCTGGCGTCTCATACATTTTCACTCAGTTTTCTTCTCGTGAATTTTTACTTTTTATAAAAGAAAGGTCAAAGAAAATCTCAGCTAAGATCTAATTGGAAACATGACAACATCTTTAGCAGGATAAATGAATATTGACAGGTCAGTGTGGATTCCACTAACCTCTACCTGGGAAATTCTAGAAGTCTCCATTTAGAACACATGGTACAAGAAGTATCTGTCAATATACTGCTGTCCTACCATGCCTCTCAGCTACACTCTTTTAACATTTTCTCTCCTTGAGATGGACATATCTTTAGAGAGAAACTTTACAAAATGAAAAGTAGCAAGTCTTCAAATGAAAAAGATGAAGTTATGATGGCAAACATGCTTTCATTTACTTGTCAAAGCCCATATACAAAGCTACTTAAGAAAAGAAGGGGTAAATCCAAGTGACTAATCAAATTCAACTGGAATCATACTACCACTGAATCCTGACAACCAATGAACACCAGAAACAATTCTGAAAGCAACACCAAAGACACAGGAACTGGATACACCACATGTTTTGTTCCTATCTGTGCTGAATGTTTCCATGGAGATGGCTACAAATTATGCACAGTTCTGGACCAAGAGCTCTTAAGTTAAAAATACGGAGCCATCTGCGTCATCAGGATTGCTTCAAGACTTGTTCTTCCAATTTCAAAAAAATTTCAAAACTTTTAAACTAGTCATGTGAAAATATTCCTCTCATAATGTCTGTCATGGGAATCCAAAAAGTCATTACAGGAGGAAAAGGTAAAAGCAGACCTCTTGGGACATTTCAACCCAGAGTTGAAATACCAAACAGGTTATTCTTGACAGTGGTTGTTTAGTCAGATAATTCTCCAGATTCTCACATTACCACCTGGAATTATACATTCTACTCCTAGGGACTTCCTCTAACTCTGAGCACACACAAAACCCTTCATTGTCCAGAACTTTGCATTTTTTATAATATTGTATTGATTTAAAACAACATCAATTCTAGACACTCAAGGAAAAACTTCTTCAAACTGTGTAAAAGCATCACCTTCTTTCCCTTTAAGAACTGGCAAAACACAAGTGATTCTACAGTGGATATGTATAATGGTTACTTTGTATGTGTGAACTTGATTAACCTAAGGGATACGCAGATAGGTGGCAAAACATGATGCCTGACAGTATCTAGGAGAGAATTTCTGGAAATTACTAGCATAACTCAGAAGACTAAGTAAAAAACTTGCTTTTTTTTTGTTTGTTTTTCGAGACAGGGTTTCTCTGTAGCTTTTTGGTTCCTGTCCTGGAACTAGCTCTTGTAGTCCAGGCTGGCCTCGAACTCACAGAGATCCACCTGCCTCTGCCTCCCGAGTGCTGGGATTAAAGGTGTGCGCCACCACCGCCCGGCAAAAACTTGCTTTTTTAATCTTCTTAGCAAGCATCATTCAATGGATTAAAATAAAGTATTGGATTTACTGACACAACAAAAACAAAAAACAAAAAGAACAAAAAATCTGACAACTGTTGTGGTTTAAAACAACACTACTATTTGACTACAGCTTCACAGGTCAGCAGAGCCATGTTTCTTCTAGAACGTCTAGGAAAGAATACATTTCGCTGCCTCTTCCAGTTTGTAGTTGGCCTCTATTAACACCCACCATGACTTCTCTTACTCTGACCTTCCAGAGTCTTTCTCACAAGGATCCTGCGTTGGAAGTGGGCATCCTAGGATCATTTAAGAACATCTCTCCCCATCTTGGGATGCTTAAACTCATCATACCTTCAGAGTGCTGTTTGTCTTTCATTTCTGAGAAGCCTCTAATATGCTGCTAAGGTAGAAATGTTGAGACCTGGATTCTTCTAAGTAGTTACAGTAAACATATTATCAGGGTTCTAGCAACTGTGAAAGAATACTTTGATGCAAAAGTAATGATTAAGTGCAGTGTTTACCAACTGGAACATCTTAAATCCTCAACTATTTGCTCAAATGTATTACTTCAACATCTAAAAGGTGACTTGATATGTACTGACACCACTTCTAGAACAAAGAAATCACTTGCTATGTTTGGTAAATGTCACAACAACACATAACAATTATGGTCGTAAGTGTAGCAATAATCTATTTTCTGTGTTTAACACAGCACAGCAAATTCCAGCACCCACACTTGGCAGTCCCACTTTGAAACAGGCACGAAGGAGCAGAGGCCTGGTCAGAAGAAACAATTGCCCCCACAAGTACCCAAAGCTATCATGAAAGAATGCATGAAAAATGAAGCATATGACCAGGGAGGTAACCAGCACTGGCCAATGAACTTGAGAAATTCAATGCCAACCACATCTCCACCCTGAAAAGTCCTGGGAGAGCTGGTGAGATGCTTCCCAGTAAAGAGAAGTAGGTTTTGGTTTAGGCTACTGCTACAGCAGGAAATCAGATGGTTTGCTTCTCTATTAATGTTACAGTTTCTTACAGGTGATTTTCAAGATCTCAATGAACATTGGCCCAAGTGTCAAGCTATTAAGTCCCTCACTTTGCCTGGTATTCTGCTCTCCCCACTGAAGATATTAAGACAATATGTAATCCATAACTACACAGCATATTCTAAAGCTGTTCTTCAGTCTGGGCCTTGTCATCCTAGCTCCTCAGAAAGTTGATAGAAGAAGATCACAAGTTCAATGCCTGCTTGGGTTAACATGAGTTCAAGGCCAGCCAAGGTACCTTAGAGAGATCCTGTATGAAATACAAAATAAAAAAGCAGCTGGGATATAGCTCAGTGCAAGACTACATCCTTAACGTATGTGATGCTCTGGGTTTTATTATCAGCACTGCATATAAAAGTAAAATAAAAATTAAATGTTTTACAGTTTTTTGAAACATTTTAAAATTATTTGGTTTTCAGACTCTTTCTATAAGGTATAATAGAGAAACTGTCTCTAAATAGAGGTGGTGTGAACCATGCAAGTATTGAAAATGGAAAATCTAAGCACCTGAGGAGAAAGAAAGACACTAAAATCACAGAGGCAAAAATACTGTGCTGTGCAAGGATATGGTCAATGTTCAGTGGTGAAGACTGGAGGGAGGGATGGAGTGAGCAAAGACAAACCCAAGGCACAAACCCTGATAAATCTAAAGTTCGCAGAAGGCAGGTCAAGTATAATATAGGTCAACATAAATGATGTCACTTGTCTCCAACAAATGAACTCTAATAGATACTGCTATCACTTGCTGACATATCAATACCAAATTGGTTTTGATGGTAAGATAAATAGCTTTCTGCATCAATCTAAGTGATTAATACCAATGTGTGTGAAAGACAAAAGTTTGCTTCCACTGGTCTGATGGATGGATGCTATCTGTAGGTCGGAAGAGAAGGAGGGCAGGAAGAGAATTGCCAAGTATCTCATATGATAGAGAATGTTGCAGTAGTCTCTTATAGTTTCAAGTCAGCTAAACCTCAAATACTGACAATTTTATATTTTAAGAGTCATTGAAAGTTCACCAGATATGTTAAGAAGATATAAAAAATAAAGGACCTTTCTTTTCTATTTCATTCATTTCTTTCGGGTAAAATGTGGGCATTTAAACTCTAGAAACATGCTTGGCCTTTTTATGTGGAAGAAAGAAAGCAAGTCCCAGGCTATAAAAGTATGCTTCTTACCTTTTTCGGGCTTCTTCATACTGCCAATTAAGTCTGACACGGCCTACAAGTCTTGTTTTATCATCAAAGAGAAACTTTACAGAACACAAGGGACAAAAAAAAGGAAGAGAAAGAATATTAGAAACATGTCTTCCAAGTAGAAAATTAACTTAAACTTTTTGGGGGAAAAAAACCTAAGATTATATATATAGAGAGACAGGGTTTTTCTGTTTAGCTTTGGAGCCTGTCTTGGCACTCACTAACTAGACCAGTCTGGCCTCAAACTCAAAGAGATCCACCTGCCTTTGCCTCCCAAGTGCTGGGATTTAAGGCGTGCACCACCACACTACAATATATTTTTCAAAGGCCTAGATGTAATACTCTGCCGCTACCCAGGCTGGTGAGAACTGAGAGGACTTTTACTTTCTAAAACTGGTATTATTTTTGTATTTATTTATTTATTTATTTATTTATTCATTCATTCATTCATTCATTCATTCATTTATTTATTTATTTGGTTTTTCGAGACAGGGTTTCTCTGTGGCTTTGGAGCGTACTAGCTCTGTAAACCAGGCTGGTCTCGAACTCACAGAGATCTGCCTGCCTCTGCCTCCCAAGTGCTGGGATTAAAGGCGTGCACCACCATCGCCCGGGCCTATTTTTGTTTTTAAAATATACAAACACATACACTCATCTACTATATCATTACAAATAACAAAAATGAATTATGTTTCAGTTAACTTTAAGCTGACACAAAGGCAAAACATTCACCCATACTTTCACTATAGATTATCTAACTCCTCATTTAATACAAAATATGGGCAACCCTACATATTTGTAAGTTCCACGATGTAGATTCAACCAACCATGGGTTAAAAATGTAGTTAAGTTCACAATGGTTGCATCTGTACTGAATATGCACAGACATTTTTCTCCTGTCATTGTTCTTAAGATATGAGTATAATAACTACCCATATCACATCAGTTATTATAAATCACCTAGAGATGATCTGAAGTCAACAGGAGGAATTATGTGGGGTTCCGTGCAAATAGCATACTATCTGACATATGGGACATAATCATTTGTGGATCCTGGTATCCTATGGGGTTTGGGAACCAATCCCACATGGACACAGTCAGAAAAGTAGATGTTCTACTCAGAAATGGCAAAGTTTAAATTAGACAGACTAATTTCCTAAAGAAGGGGCTAGAGGATGACCTTCTAAGGCTCAAGGCATAAAAAGGGAACCAAAGATAAAAGGAAACAAGGCAAGGTCTGGACTGGGGAGTATCACCTACAAGTTATGTTTGAAATGCTTTCAATACTATCAGTAGTTAGGCTTAAATATTTCCATGCCAATTATATCGAAGGTAACAAAATCCACACAAAACAAAAAAAGTAGTTAAACCAAGATAACAGCTGTAAGGCTGCCAACCCAGGGCCGACCCTTTTAAACTTCAGGGGCATGACAATTTACAGCTGTAATGGTAGAACCAGCCACCACTCCCAACCTGACATTTTTAGAATGGCTTATTGAAATCATTAGAGAGCTTTGATCTTATCTGTTTTTCTCAAACTAATTAAGAGCTATAAATTCTAAATCAACTTTATGATAAGAAAAAAAAAGTCATTTCCAGAACTCAATGAGTCTTGTGCATGCTTCCTTTCTTCACTCCAAAATCTCTAGGCAAAAATGACAAGTGTTTCAGCTCACAGATTTTTCTCTGTGTGGCAACAGTATTCTTTAAACAAAATATCCTTTCCCAAAAATGTCAAAATATACTCTGAGAAATAATGAAAATAAAATTGAAACATTATTTCCAGAACACCTAAGACACAGCAATTCATGATATATACTATACTTCCTCCAGAAAGGCACTAATTTTCAAACTTTCAAACTACTAACAACTAAAACACTGACCTTCTCACAAATTGTTTGTACCCCTCTCTCTTAAACTTTCCTTTATTTAATGGGAAAGGTAGCATGCCTTACACTAATATTTTACCTTTACTTAATAACCCTTAAGGAAAAGAACTCCTCCAAACTGCTTTCATGTGGTTATAAATTAATTTCAAACTTCATCTAATGATGTTACAATAATATGTCTTTGATTATTAGCTACCCAGTTTCAAATGATGATTTTCCCAATTTGTTTTTTGTGCTTTACTGATTATCAAGAAAGGGCATGTTAAAATTGTTCCAAGTCTCAAAGAAAATCAATTTCCTGACATTGTCTTAGAAGAACAAGAAATAGTAACAAAGTATAACCCTAACTGACAGAGCCACATAGCCTTTGGAAATCACAGCCTAAATCGGAGATCAGTAATCTGATCCTAACCAGGTCCAGCCCACTGACTGTTTTTTGTTTGCTTGTTTGGGAAATAAAGTTTTGGTGACAACCAAAAAGCTCATCTCTTAGGTATCATCCAGGACACGTTTTACATTATAATGACAGCTGATCAGACAAGGAAGTGACTAGAAAGCCTGAGAGATTTACTATCTGATCCTTTGCAGAAATCATTTGCTAAGCCACACTCTATAATCCTGGATATAAAAAAAACAACAAACAAACAAACCACTTAAGTTTAATGCTGGCAAAGCAGCTGCCATTTTTAAGACTCCTAATCATAAGACAATATACAGTCTATACCACTGCACCATTACAGCTAAATGTGAGAAATGTGATTTTCCTTTCAAATTTACCAACACAAAAGCCAAAATATCTTTGAAGTAGAAATGAAATGTTATATCAAATGTGTGACACCACCACCAAAGCCAGTGACTCCTCTTTAGGAATGTTCATGTCTCAGCGCCGGGTGATCATACCTCCCCTATAGAGTCAGTCTGAGATCCAGCATCACAAAACTGCTGAGGGACACCAGAGTCACCAAGTGCGCCTGTATTGTGAGGGAGATCTTGTAGAGGGTCCGCAATGGAGCAGCTATTCTTGAAGCTATCAGTAAGCTTGGCCAGGCTCTGGAAAAGAGTAAGGCAAGTTCTGTGAGTGGACATGGCATGGTTTCCTTCCTCTAGAAACAGCTGTTTCTTTCTGGTTCAAAAGGGTCTACAGCCTAAGACTAAAGAGATGTCCCATCCTACTTCCCATTATCATTAATTTTTTTAACAAAAACATACTTTTGATTACTTTACAGAAAACTGTTAGTCATTTCAGTAAAGAGAAACTGAGTCATTCTGGTAACACACACATAAAATAGAAAATAGTTATGGTACCATTGTTACTTCTTTTTAAGCCGTCACATTCCTTAATTTTAAAAAGTGGCCAAATCCCCAAATAGTAACTGGATCTGACAAAGATGCATATCACCTCAATTTTTTTTAATAGGTAATCAAGAGCTAAAACATTTTCCAGACCTCACATTTATAACCTGATTTTTTTGTATTCATTGTGCTACCTGGTTATAAGTAATCTCCTGTGGATTTTAGTATGCCCCAAATTACACTAAGTACGCATTCAGGCACATGGAACTTGTTTGTGTGGATATTCAAGAGAAATAGGACTGTTTACTAGTCTTTAAGCTTTGAGACCTATTCACTTCTGGCATCAATGAAGACACTGGAACCAGAATACATAAGTGCAACAGAACTCAGGCAAAAATGTTTTGGAAGGGGCAAGCCATCCTGAGTTTATATAAGGAAGAGGTCAGGCAGAATTAATACACTTAATTAAACATGGTGTGCATGTGCTCAAAAAACACATAAAAGTTCTCATGAGTTTTATATATATAGTAAATATATAAAATGTAATAAATGACAGACAGGTTGGCAGACAGAGTTTTCAGGAAGCAGCCTTGGTTTCACCTGCATCAGGTCCCGCCGCTCCTTCTCGCCTGTACAAATGGCTTTCTTGATAGTACGGAGCTCATTCATTATAGCCTGGGCCTCATCCAGTTTGTAGTTGGTGTGAGAACTTGACATCTTCCGGTCAATCCTGTTTAAAAATAAGAAATTAGAGTTATTCCACATGAAATCCTTTTAAACAATAAATATTCAAAAGAAATATAGAAAGGTGAAAAATAGTTAAAAACAGAGTTGGAACAAAATAGCAGGGACTCCATGAAACCTTCTGTCTTTGTGGCAAATATGAAGACCTGAGACCTAGCTGATGGATGCCTACTTTTGCTTCAGGAGGATCCTGTGTAGGGGAGGAGGCCTCTATTTTCTACTAAGCGTCAGGATCGAGTAATAGATAAGATTGTATATTTCTTCTTAGGGAGGATAACCAAAGTTTTTTCATTTATTTTCAGTATTATCAAGGTCAGTGGTCAAATATGTTTATTAAATAAACTTATGGCTGAGATTTGTATACCGGAAGGGTACATGGAAAATAGCAAGAAGTAGTATGTTCCAATAATGTACCTGAATAAAAATTGGAACCTCTTTTTGTGGCACTGGGTACTTTTTTGTGGTACTTTTTGTGAACCCAAGACCTTGCACAAGCTAGGCAAGCACTCTACCACTGCACTATATCCTCAGCCCTTAAAACTTGGAAACTTATGCCTTCTCTGTTCATTCACTTCATTATAGTTATCACATCACTATCACTTATACTAGCTTGATACTTTGATACTTTGCTGCAGTCCAAACATCCATTCAGCAAAATTTCTTTTCTTTCCCTTTCCTCTTTCTTTTTTTATTTTTTTTATTTTTCTGGTTTTTCGAGACAGGGATTCTCTGTGGTTTTGGAGCCTGTCCTGGAACTAGCTCTTGTAGACCAGGTTGGTCTCGAACTCACAGAGATCTGCCTGCCTCTGCCTCCCGAGTGCTGAGATTAAAGGCGTGCGCCACCACCACCCGGCTCCCTTTCCTCTTTCTTACCCTCTGTCCTCCTTCTGTCTGTTCATTCATTCAGTCAACCTATGCACATAGAGGCCTGGCTGGGAGTAGTAGATATAGAACACAAAACAACCAGACTTGGCTCCACCTTCCAGTTGCAGGCAGTTTTGGGATCATGTCCTCTGTCACGTCTCCTAAGTGTCAAGCCTCAGAAGCCTTTAAGGCTAAGGAGATGGAGAAATTGGTCCAAATGCAGAATGAATTCCTTCCCTGGAAAGTAGCTATCTTACCTGACAGGTTCCTGGCCCACCATTACAAAGGTTCTGAGCCTACTAATTTCCCCACAGGTTATCCTGAAGATCTGGATCATCCTTGTGGGTCCAAAACTACCTGATTGTCCACTACACAAATATGCTATAAGTAGTAGAAGTCCAGCTCCACCACTCATTAGCTGTTGGACCCTAGGCAAAGCATCCATGTCTTTTGATCTATTTCATTGTGTCTCAAATTGGAATACCTAATAATACTTCTCCCACAGGAAAGGCATACTATTTAAGGAGAATATGTAAGGAAAGGACTTACCTGGCAGAAGGCCTAGAATGTAATGTTTGTAGTAATTATTATTATCAGTATAATAAAAGTACTTACTCATTGGAGAAAAGGTATTAAATTACAAAATTTACTCTTTTATTATTATTAATAAATTCCTTGTCATATGTGTAAGAGTGTACCAGAGTTGACCTGATCTACTGGCATCCTTGGAACAGAAGGATAAATACAGAAGCAAGAAACCAAGTTGGAACAGGACAATAGATCTAGTCAGTATTTATATGAAAGCCATCAATTACTATGAACATTTATGAAAACAGAGCCTAAGTCTTTTCCCCAAGAGAACAGATACAAATACAGCACAGGATCCCACATACTGCAAGATGACAATCCCAAATCCAATCATAGCCTGCCTCCACAGGCACTTCCATAAGGGATCATTCTCAAATGTACATTTCTACAAAGGAAAAAAATTTAGTTATACACTATTTTAATTATTTTCATGTATATTTCAACTAAAGAGTTCTATGCTGAAAGATCATAAACTGAAGTTTGGGCTGTAGGTACTGTTCTTTGTTCTCAAAAGATCCCTACTCTGGTTCCTTCACAACACCTCATGCAAATGATTGAGGTGATTAGCTTTAACTCCTAAGCACCTTGATGGTTGTCATTAATTTTAGCAATAAAACATGAAAAGTTCTGTTGAGTGTGGCATTCAGGCGAGTAGTCAGGCAATGGATACAGGAGGATCAGAAGTTTGAGGCCAGACTAGGCTACACAGGGAGACCCTGTCTTAAAACAAAACAAAACAAAATGGACGTGTGTGTGTGTGTGTGTGTGTGTGTGTGTGTGTGTGTGTACACATGCATGTGTGTTTCCCCAGCATAGTATCAGCTTGCTATTCGGTGGATGAAAAAACAAAAACAAAAACCAATAGCAAAAAGACAGCACCAGGCATAGAGAACCTTTGTACAAAAATTCTTTTGTCTTCAAAAGCAGTCCCACTTGTGACAAGATGGTTGGTTTTCTCACTCACTACAAGTGTTTTGACCTGTAAGTTGAGTGTGAAAGTCACAAAAGTTTCTACTCTATACTTACTTAACTGACCACATTTTCATAAGAAAAATCAATGTCATGGACTGAAGCTTTGCACAGAGGAAGCTGCTAAACTAAATGATGAGATAGAAAGGGAGCCTGGAAAAAGACTAGAGAATCACCAAAACAAATATCAAGTCCTGGTTCCCTGTTGTCCCTGAATGCCTACAGGTAGGACTGAGAATTTTGTTTATTCAACAACTAGCTCCCACAAGGTTAGAGGAGGCACTTGTTACACTAATTATCATTCACTGACATATATAGTAGTTACTATTGAAAGGAAGTCTGTGGTCTCTGTAATATGTAAAGGCCCAGGACTTAACAGTAGAAAGAATTCTCTGGTGGAGAATGCTTTTGGTATAAAATTACTGAAGGACAAAGTGACACTCTCAAATAATGATGAGATTCAAGAGCACAGGCTGGCAGTTAGGTCCAGCTGTACACCTGGATCTGGAGTGTAGCTCACGGCTAGAGTATGTGCATAAAATGTGTAGAGACATGAGTTCAATCTCCAACACTAGAAAAAAATTTCCTTGAGAGCTATTCATCTCAGCATTAGGACCCACAATGCAGGAAAACATAAAGCAGGGTCATCCCATGTATGTTTCCACTTTACACACTCTTGAAAGAACCACAAGTCTCTAACAAAAGGAAAATTCAAGGGCCATACATGTTAAACTGCTAACTGTCAAGAAAGTCACCAAATATGTCTTGTAGGCCTTATTTGAATAATATGTTCTGTATTAATCTTCTGATGAAAGGCTTTACCATATATAGTTGTTAATGTCATAAACTGAAACTTTTGTAGGCTTATGAAGTCTACTGAAAAGAGGAAGGTCATCTTCAAACAAAACCCTAAAGCCAGAAAAGTCTCTAGCCACCAATGGCCACTGCCTCTGGTACTAAGCCTTCCTGTTGTTCCAGAATGAAAAACAGAGCAAGGCCTGCAACCAACCCTCACATAGAAAAGGTAAACTTGACTATATTAACGTAATTTTCCAAGTTCCTGGGAATGGGTGTCGATAAAGCATCCATAGCTGTATAGATATGTTTCATAGTGAAGGCTACAATCCCACATCTGTTCATCTAGCAGACCTGAATGTGGTGGCTGCACTGCAGCTTTCAGCAGTTGCAGCATTAAAACTTGACCATTGTTAAAACTTGTAGGGGAGCCAGCAGCCTGTTGTGACACTAGGTTGTACTAGGAACAGAGGCCACATCAAGGAAAAGAGACCCAACTTCATCAGCAGCATGTGCAATTTAGCCCAACATTGAGTACTGCGGAGGCCTCCAGAGAATAAAAATGGACTTCAAGGCTTGGACCTGGGCTCTGGCCACAGCTCTACCTAAGTAGCCATGAGACAGTGAAACACAATAAAGTTTAGTGACTAGCAAGATGGCTCAGAGTGTAATTGCACTCACCATATAAGCCTGATGACCTCAATTTGGACCACAAAACCTATACAAAAAAGCCAAATGTAGTAGTGCAAAGTGGAGACAGGAAAACTCACTGGAAGCTTATGGGTCAGATGACTTTGATATGCGACACCTCAGAAATAAGAAACCATGTCTCAACAATGTAGAAGGCAGGAAAGAATCAACTCTTAGAAGTTGTTCTCTGACATCCACAATATGTGCTATGCTACCTGTATACCCATATTCACACATCACCTATCTCCCTATCTCTCTCTCTCTCTCTCTCTCTCTCTCTCTCTCTCTCTCTCTCTCTCTCTCTCTC
>NC_022026.1:39225886-39254731 GCF_000317375.1 Microtus ochrogaster | reverse complement strand
GAGGGAGGGAGGGAAAGAGAGAATGAATATAATATATGAGAGTAGCTTGTTAGTCCCTGTTTCCGGGATACCCTGGAACAGAAATTCTCCAAAAGGAACCCACATAGGGGCTCTGGGCCATATCTCATCTCCATAGCTTTCCTATTCTGTATAAGGTTGTTTTCCCAGAAGGAAATGGACAGTGTCTGCTGTAAAAATGTGAAAGGATCTGGATTGAAGGCTCAACAATTAAGAGCACTTGCTGATCTTGCAGAGAACCTGAATTCAGTTCCCAGTATGCTCATATGGCAATTTACAATTGTCTGTTACTTCAGTTCCAGGAGCTCCAATGCTCTCTTCCATACTCCTCGGGCACTGGGTACACAAGTGGTACACATACATGCAAGTAGGTAAAACTCTCATACTCATAACATAAAAATAAATATTTTGAAAAAATGAAAGTCATTGGATTACAGATTCTCAGAAACTAAGCCTCTGAAAAATCATTATCAAAATAATTGCATATTATTACAAAATACATTGCTACATAAACTATGTTATTCAATCATATATAAGTATTCTGGACAGGTGTTGGTGGTGGCACATGCCTTTAATTCCAGCACTGAGGAGGCAGAGGCAGGCAGGTCACTGTAAGCTCTGGGATAGCCTGGTCTACAAAGGGAATTCCAGGACAGCCAGGGCTACACAGAGAAATCCTGTCTCGATAAAACAAAAAAGTATTCTAATAGAAATAGCATCTACAAATAATTCAGCATATCAAGTACCTAGTAGATGATGGCAGAATCATGCTACATGCTTTACACTGGGAATATCATTTAAACTCTAAACAGATTTTTAAGATAATCATAATCCTCTTATAATGAAGAAGTTGAAGTTTGGAGCAATTAACTAAGTTAAATGTCTAGATGACAAGTTAATATGTGGAAGGGCAGGGATTCAATACTCATCCATACACTAAGCTTGCACAGGATCAAAGTGTAAAGTGATGTCCCAATCTGTGCAGTGTGTCATACATCACTCACTCAGAGTGGCCAAGTTGCGACCAGACAGATATTTACAAGAAGTAATATTTCACAGAAGTCAAAATGCTTTAATTTTACAATCACAACCAATAATTATCTAACAAAAACTTCGAAAGGACGAGATCTTTTTTTTTTTCACTTCTGAAAATTTTACTTATCTAAGACTTCCCTTTCCTTTTAAAAATTCTTTGTTGGGATGGATCAAATCTGAATCCCACCATTGTGAAAACTAAGACAGAAAGTTATAGGCTGGATTACATAGTGAATTTCGGGTCATCCTGAGATATAGAGTGAGCACTTGTTTCCCCAAATAAATGTGTATAGAAACTCTGGTCAAATTCAGATGACCACTTAATTATTTTGTCTTTTATAAAACATCAATATGCTTTACTTCATAAAGAAAGTCATAATATTTGCCAAAGGACTGCATTTTTAGTTTTGTTATTAAGAGTATAAATCTGTGTTTATGTTCTATATTTCTGATAATAGAAAAGTGATCACTTCTCAGGAAAAATAAAATATACTAACAAAGTCATACGCTTTTATGCAGTGTAAAAAATATTTAGTACAAAGACTCAAAAATCTTTAGTTTTCCATACTCTGTTTTGCACATAGCTCAGGACAGTTGAGTAGCTTGCTGAAGGTTAGAGCCTGTAAGAAATATAGTGAGAAGGCCAGAGAAGGCTCCTCCTATCAGTACTCATCCTTTTCATCATTAGGTTAACAAGACACTCACAGTCAAGGGCTCCAAATGCCTACTGTGTCAAACCTGAAGACTACTCATACACTCAGCCTTACAGGTTTTTTTTTTTTTGCCAAGAAGTAAACTGAGGGGAAAAAGGGATAAAATATTAGCTCAGATAGGGAACCTCATACGAGTAAAAGAGACATTTAGAGATGTTTACTATTAACCTCATATCATATTGCCCTAAGGTTTCCTTTTTGGTGATCAGTTGAAGAAACTGGTAGAATTTACTAGAAGAAGAAGGATAAAACCTAACACCTTAAACCTTCATCTTTGAGAAAAGAGGTGCCAGTTCTCTAGAGCTATTCCATGTTAACACCACAGATTACAACACAAAAGAATAAATATTTTTGTTATAACCACTACATTTTAAATTAGCAGTTCTAGAACAGGCTTTGCATGTGCATCAGGAAGCTTTTGGCAGCTTGCTGTTAACAGCAGGTCCCCTGTGGAACCTGGGTCTGTCCCATCACTGGAAACAATGTTCATTTTTGTTTACATCCCATTTCTGTGTCTTACTGCTGAATACTGCCAGAAGGGGATTGCACAATCTGTACCTTATGCTGGTGCTAAGGGGGTACTGTTAATAGAACCCTACTCTAGTTGTACACAATTTCATTATTTTTTGGACCTCTAAATCCTCAGACAGAAAGTGTTAACTCTCTTATCTAGTAATGCCTCGGCATGATATCAAATACTTAGAAGTGTGTAGTCATTCTCATTTAAGCAAATAGGTGTAACTCTATCCATCCTCAACTGGAAGTTCCTTACTCAACTGTAAGCCTGAGAGGCTCACAGAGTGGTAGGAAAGAACCTAGTAGAAACTGGTTATTGGACCACTTAGTGGACACTCCTTTTGGTAATGTGAATAGCAGACATAAGTAATAGAACTTCTTAAAGCCCAGGGCTCAAATGAAACATAATCCAAAATGTAAAGCAGAAGTAAATACTTGAGCAGTTAATAAGAAGGTAACCAGGCCAATTAACAGATCTCCCTAAGATCCTGGCAGCCCAAAACTTTTGGACTGAGGATGACCTTCCCTCAAGGCTCAGAGGGCCCCAGTATTTATGGGTGAAGTAAATGACATGACAGCTAGCAGAGACCATGCTATCAGTCACTCCCACAGCACTCAGACTAGGATCCATTCATTATGCTGAGTTATCACTGTTCAAGAAATTGTCTGAGTCCTCCTGGTGGGGTAGAAACCAAGGCAAAGTGTCACTTGAATCATTAAGGTAACCAGCAAAATAAAAATCATGAATCCATAGTTTTAAATAAAATGAAGCCACTTTAGGGTCCACGTGTAAGTGAGAGTTTGCCTCTTTCAATAGGATGGTTCATCAAGGATATAAACAAGATGTCACTTGCCCCAGAAACCCACAGAAAAGAAGGATGAATTTAGGCTGTAAGCACCAGTACTAAAAGCAAGTGTCCCAGCTAGCAAGGTGGTCAAGGGGACTGGCATGGATGAATGAGATTGAAACTAGGGGCAAATGAAGTTGGTCCAGTAGGCTAACTCATCAAACATCTATCTTATAGTCTAGGAGAGAGAGAAGGCCACATGAGAATCATAAGGTGGGGAGATATTTAAAAAGAATCTCTGTGGTTACTCACAAGAATCATGAATCACAACAGTGGTTCAGCTCAGAGCGGACAGAGAAGAATCTGTGAGAGGGATTGGGTGCCAAGTGTGGAAATATCACACCACAAACAACAAATATGGTAGTAAGGGAGTCAGGACAGCATTCTGGCCATCAAACCAGTATCAGGGACACTGCATTGTTAGGAGAAACTTAGAGTAAAGCCATGTTAAGTGGACTTCTCGGTCCAGACAGCTTAGAATTAGCACAAGTTTCACTTCTGCTCTCCAAATGGGGCACTATCAAGGGGATTCTGTCCATACCTGTGAGCATGCCTAGCACATTCTTATGTTTGCTCATTCCACCAATATGCTTTAGTTTTTGTACCCTTCTATTTGCCTCTGGACACTAGCAATGAGTCACATTAAGATAATTTTCAAGTTAGGTTCCAAAAACTTGAGGGCAACAGAGTCCAGTGATCTTTCACTGAAATAGCTCACTTAAGACATTTTTCAAGATAAATAATGCTTCTATTTTTTGAAGACTTTTACAAAGATCCCTGAGGGAAATAAATGCAAGTGAATAACACCCATAGATGCTTTCATTCACCAATGAGAGAGGCAAAAATGCCATAGCTTGTCAATACATTCTGTTGGCAAAGTCATGGAAAACAGAAATGTTCACTTTCAGTGGTAGGAAGACAAAATGATGCAGCTGCTGCAAGAAAATTTGGCAATGTCCAATATTTGAGAAATATATTTATCCTGTGACCAACGAAACTAACTTTTAAGTGCTTATCCTAAAAGATACACATGTACAAAAGGAGACAGAAAGCTTAGGGGAAACATTATGCATGGTCGTAGCAAGCCACCAAAGCCAGAATTCACTGAAAATCTGGAAAATCAAGAACTGAAATTTAAATCAGAGAAACCATACAGGCTACACAAATTCTTTTCCTGAACAAATCAGTTATCAGGAAAACAAAAGGAGAAGACTCACAGATGAAGAGGTTTAACAGATACACCAAACAAATGCACTGTGTGGGCCTCACTGGAATCTGGAGCCAAACAGAATGGGGAAACAAGGAAGCTCTTTGCTGATGGGTGCTTAGTAAGTGGGATAGTAGGACTCAGATTACATTCTAAAAGGGGTCTGTAGCTTTAGAAAAAGATTTATCAATTAAATGTGATTTGGGGATTTGTTTCAGTAAGAACTTAGGGAATAAGACAGGGCTATATATTTGCCAAGACTAGACACTGTGGTGTTAAAATAGGATGAGGGCTATAGGAGGCTTTAATTATATTCTTCTCTCTCCTTTTATATGTCTTCTATCATTGAAAGCTTGCATCTCTACACACACACGCACACACACACACACACACACACACACACACATAAATAAAACTTCATCATTAATCTGGGGAATATAGCCAAGGCCAGCTCCCCTCCACAAATATTTACAGCATATATGGATTTAAAAAAAATACAAAAGATTCTTTTTTCCTCCCTTGGACTCAAGCATAATGATGGATTTCCTTGCTAGCCAGGAAATTCACCAAGATAAACAAGTCAAGTTTAAAATGTTATAAGCAGCCAAACTCCTGTTGAGGTGCTCTGAAGCTTCTGGGAAGCAAGAACAGCAGACAATTTCTGGAGGAAAACCTAAGGCTGCTGCCCTAAACCCGTTAGTAATTAAAAACAAAACAAAACCATAAGCTTCACATTTATGTACAACACTTCATTTGTTATCTGAATTTAGAGCCTTGATTTCACAGTGACAGTGGGATGACCATTTTTTCTCAAACAATTTCGCCATGAACAATATAAATATGCATGATTTATTTGATTGAAACAGCAGAAAATTAGGATGTAAAAATTATCTCTTAGTCAGTGGTACTCAGGGCAAGGTATCAGCTTGTTTTTCACTTGCAAAGAATTTTAAGAGTGATGCAATTATCTATGTTTTCTCCTTTTCCTGAGGTTGTATCACAGAATACAGTAAACACATAGTGATAATGCAGCTTCCAACAGAGCAGTAACATGCTATTCAAGTAGGGCTCTCTTGGGGAGTTCCTTCCTAAAAGGTGTTTGGAGCCTGGCCCTCTGGTAGGGCACAGAAATAAAGGTAAGCTCCTCCCTCAGGACCAAGGCTAGGTCCACAATCTCCCCATCTACCTTTTGACAGGTATGTGTGGGTATCCTCCATGACCTCAGACATGCAGGAAGAGCCTCCCTTTGGAAAGACAGAAGTTTACAATGACTGTTCCTAAGCATGGAGTTTGCTAAGACAAGCAGAAACTAACTAGAATCATCATACCTCTCTCTTTTAGAACCCCAATTCATGTCATGGCAGTTGCAGGCATGAAATTAAGCTTCTCCCTGTGTTCATTCATACTACATAGCAGGAGAAACAGAGGCCACCTCCTATGCTTGAGCCACTTAGAACTACTCCAGGTGAACTACTACTTCCTGGCAAGGCCAAAAGGGAAGTCCATTTTCCAGTTCCCAGCATATTTTATGTTCCAGATTATTCAATCTTAACCGGATACTACAAACTTTGTATTCAAACTGGGAAATGGGCTATCCACAATGGGCCATGAGAAGCACTGGGCACCAAGCTCAGCAATTCCCTGAAAAAGCCTTTAGGGAAAAGCACAAGAATTGGCTCCCTATGAGCTTTGAAGCTACTGTACACCCTCCGAATCTTCCTGAACCTAGTCTTAACATTTTTTAAGTAAAAAAAAAAAACAACAAAAAAATTAAGTGGAGCACAGCTTCCAACATACAAAGAAAGAGCCCTCTATCAAAATCTCAGATTATTCCACACAGGAGTAAAGCTACTAGTAGCAAAAGGCATTGAAAGCAGGAAAATCAACCTCCTATTCAACTACATAGTCCAGGCAACTTTTTCATCCCTTTTATTCATCCCTTTTAAAGGAACAGTCACAACACACAGGGAAGTAACTTCGAAAGTGTTGAGAGATCTGGAGGCTCTCTGAATGATGGAGGAGGGACGGGTAGATAAAAAGCCTGCACCAATAATACACTGGGAAGTATTGCATCAAGCAGACCAAATGAGCAACAAAGCCAGTAGCCAGGAAGCATACAGTGACAATGCAGCTTCCTACAGAGCAGCACTGGAGAAGAGGCTTGATTTGCTTAAGACAAAACTTTTAAAAAGCAAAATAAAAACAGCTGTGCTAACTGACTAGCGCTAATTCAAAGAATCTCAGATTGCAGAACCAAAACCCAGGCAGACCACACAGATTGCTCAGTGCTACTAGTAAAGAACAAAGAGGGATAATGACTTTAAAAGAGCTCAGAAGGCATTAGCTGATCGGCTTATCAAAACCCACCTGCAGGGGGCATGCCTGGGTTTCTGAATAAACTGTCACCTTTTTAACATTCCTGGGAGTCAGGGTCAGAAAATGCCAAGTTCCCCCAAGCAAAATCCAACAAATCTTCTGTTTTGTGTCTTCCCTGGTACCAAGATGACCTTAATATAAAAGGAACACATAAAGCAACCCTGAACCAACCCCAATCCTGGCTGACTACAAACGTCAGTCTCCAGCTGGATAAGTGGTTCACAAATTAAAGTACTTGCTGGATAAGCAACAAACAAGAAGACCAGAATTTTTAGAATTTCGATCACCAGAACCCATTTAATTGTCAGGTAGTGTGACAGCCTGCTTATAACTCCAGTACTCATAAGGTGGAAACAGGAGTTCTGGGTTCCATTGAGAATCCCTATTTTAATGAATAAGGTGGAAAGTGATGAAGACTCCTGGATGGCAGCCTCAGGCCTCCACATGCATGACATGCAGGTCCACCCACACTCAAACAAGCACACACAAACACACCCCAAACACATACATATGAAAAAGGAAAAATAAGTCAATCTCAATTTAATGATCAAAAATAATCTGATATGACCAGATCATAACCCTCGCATAAGGCTGAGGTAAATACACACAACAAACACACATCTATTAATTCCCCATACAGATCAGCATTGCCCTCATATTGTTACAGTGTTACTGAGTGTGAATCCAGGATACAAAACATGCTATGCTGCTCATCTTTTCCGATTACAATAACCATTACAGATGGACCCCCTACCTTGGTTGAAGGTTAACTAGATACCAGGTAATTTTACATTTTGGGCAAATAATTTGATCAGCACTGCTAATCAACTGCATATTTTTACCCCTCCACCATTCTTCTGTTGAAGCCCTGGGCTCTAATGTGAAGGTACTTGGATGGGGCTGGTGGTTAGAAAAGGTCATATGTGTACACACAAATGCCCTCAAAAGAAAAGGAAGAGAGATCAAAACTTATACAATCTCTCTCAGCCATGTAAGGATACAGTCAGTGTAAAGGTGACTCCAAGTCTGGAACTGGGTCATTTCTAGGAACAGACTCAGACTTCCAGACTACATGCATAATTATGAAATAAAAGACAGTTCTTTAAGCCACCCAGCAGATGGTATTTTGTTGTAGCAAGCAGAATGGCTAAGACAATCGAGTAAAGAGGAGAAACACAGGCACAGAAAGCACATGCCAAGTTTAGCCAGTGGAACCAGGCTCTGAAAGGTCTCTGAGGAAATAAGTCTACACTACTTTCTTAAGAAGACTAATTCTTTCAGGCCAACATTATCACCATCTATAACCTGACTCTCACTCACTTAATGTGCTGATTTAATACAATTGTGTTATATTAAATTGAATTGTAAGAAATTTCTCCTCAAACTGTTTATAGGAATACGGTTCTAACTGCAAGGGTGAAAAGGAATTAGTCTTGCACTGTCCAGCAGTACTTTCTGTGATGGGTGTCTAAAGCCTATGCTGCTCAGTGTGTACCCATTGGCCCTGTGCTTCTCAACTGCAGGCACTTGACTATGTCTGGATATATTACAAATTGTCACAATGGGAGTTGGTTGCTGCACAGTTCTTTGGTGTGCAGGATGGTCCACACCAAGAGACATCTAGCCCAAAATATCACTATTGTCATGGTACAGAAAATATGTCCTTCCCATGTGTGACCACTGAGAACTTCAGATGTGATTACTGAGACTGAGAAACTAGACTGTAATTTTATTAGAATTAAATTTAGAATTAAAAAATTTAAGAGAAACTAATACAATCCTGAATTTAAAGGTAAATAGTCATGTGAGTCTTAAGCAGTACATCTATTTAAAATGTATGCATAAATATAAAAAGGGTTTTGCTTCCCAAGTACTTCCATTTGAAGAAATAAGGTATCCGCAAGGAAAAGAAAGATTCTGATGTTTGAGATCAGAAAATAATGAGCAAAAATGAAAGCATAAAAGCTACAGTCTTGAGACTTTTGAACATAACACGTTCAGGTATGAAATGTGTCAGAAAAAAGGAAATCACAAGAAAATGCTCCCATGTACACATGCAAGTAACTCACTCTTGTAGGGTCTCCACACCCTTCTCTTTGTACTGCAGTTCCTGCTTCATCTGGGTCAGCTCTCGTTTTAATCTGGAAAGCTGAAAACAATTTTTTTTTCAAATCCAAGCAGCAATAAATTATTTGTACAATAGTCATCCAAGTTATTCCTTAGCTTTCTACTGCATGAATCACCCACTCTGCACTACTCTAGGAAAACTGCCTTACTTAGATGAAAAAAAAAACCCACTCCTAAGGAGTGCTATAAAAAACTGTCTTTTGGATGTAGCATGGTGTTGCTCTTGTGAACTCACAGCAACTCTGGCTACCTGCTACAAGACTTGCACAAAATCAAGCCAGCCACAATTCCAGCATAGATGGAGAAGAGGGTCCCTTACTGAGAAGTTAATAGCTGATGGGGAAGGAAAAAAATCATCTTCTTGTCAGAATGTGGTCACTGGTAGAACTCCCATGCTGAAGTAGATACCCACACATACGGGCAAACACTAATTGGACTTAGGTTATCAAAGAAAGAAAGAAAAGACACAAAGTTGGAAAAGAGATGTGTCGAGAGGATAGGGGGAGAGTTGGAAGGGGGGAAATGGTTAGTGGATATGATTATATTTCATTATATACATGTATGAAATTTTCCAATGAATAATTTTTTTTCCGTTTTTTGGTTTTTCGAGACAGGGTTTCTCTGTGGCTTTGGTTCCTGTCCTGGAACTAGCTCTTGTAGACCAGCCTGGTCTCGAACTCACAGAGATCCGCCTGCCTCTGCCTCCCAAGTGCTGGGATTAAAGGCGTGTGCCACCACCGCCCGGCTCCAATGAATAATTTTTAAACCTCTAATTCTGACAGGTCCTATGCAAGTGGGGACTAGTTGTTGTTTTTGAGGCTAACAATGTACATATCACAAAATGTAAAATTTTATCATCTTCACTTGTATTTATTTCTCATAGATGTTACCAAGGATACTTGGAGCCTCTGACTACCTGAACCTCAATTCCCTGATATGATTCCTTAAATAGATTCTGGAACCTAATCTATGTTTCCATCAAACCACAGGGTAATAGGCCTACAAACCTGCAAATTTAAGATCTACTGGTGGTTTTTTTTGCTGAGTTTAAAACTTGAGAACTGAAACACACATAGCCTATTTTATGGAATGGCACACCAGTAAAAGAGGAGGCCTCATTACCAAGATATTTCCCGAGCTTTGTCACAAAACTATATACGGATCCTCTCTCAGACAAGCAGGTGAATAGGGCCTAAAGGGATGAGACAAGGTGTCACTTAATGAATGTAGGTGTCACCAGGGAAGGATCAGAATCCTTTTGATGAAGCACTGGCTATTAGGAACTGGCTCTTTGGGGACTAGCAACTCAAGGAGAACAACAGATACCAAGGGTCAAAAGCAATATTCTACTGGAAGCGCTGTGGCACTGGGCCCAGACACCGTTCCATCTTCCCAAATGGTTGGATGGTTTATAGTCTATCCTATAAAACATCCAATGGAAACTGGCTACTTTTTGCCTGATGAGCAACAGCTTCAAAACAAAATATTTTTATGCTATTGCAAAACAAGTGCAAAATAAAGCAAAATGCAACAATAATTTGGGAAATAAAAATCTTACCAATATCTTGGTATCAGACATACCAATGACCACACAATGAATCACGATAAATATCATTACATAAAAATACATACAGTGCTTCCATTTGTGAAAACCCTGGTTTTACTTACCCTGTCCCGGCGACTTGCTATTTCTGCTTTAATCTGGTGTGGATCATACTTTGTATTAGTTGAATATCCGGAGAAGGCTAAGGAAAAAGAAAATGTTTTATTTTATAACAGGGTCTTTAAAATAAATGAACAAAAGAAACTTCTGATTCACCATGTTAATAACTGATTCTCAGTCTGGGATTTACACATGGATTCTGGCTCCAAAATTATTAACATTTCACAACCTCAAATCTTCTTGAGGTTTGATTTTTGCACTCGAATTTTATACATGTTCACATAAAAAAGCGTAAGTGACAGGTAAATAAACTGTTTACTTCTATTACAAATCTATGCGGGTTAAAGCCCACATAGACATGAGAGAAAAGAATATGGTATGGAAAATTGTTTAGTTACTTTCTTTCCCATATAAACACACAGAAGTGACTAAATGATGGAATCATAAAGTTAACTATTGTTATTCCCCATGGTTTCATGTCAAAGGATTTTATCTTTATTGTCTTTACATCTATATTCTCCAGATGGGTAACTGTTACCATGAGAAAGAAAAAAAAACTACTAAGAACATAAATATTAAAAGGCAGATAGCTTTCCAGTTCTGCCAAAATCTAGTTACTGTGTCTGTCTAACCAGAATGAAGGCAGTGTGATTATTTGTTCCTTAGAAACTGAAGTAATATGTTCACACTTTGATCCTCAGTCTGTTTGGATGTCTGGCTAAAATAAGAAAGCTATAGTTTCTTAAACAGTGTCAAATATGTGATTTAATGCTTTTTAAAGACACAGTGTCATTGGTATGAGTAGTCAATACCTGGGGTGAATAAACCCCACAGATCTGTTCCGGTCCACACAAAGCTACAAACCCTTTCTGGCATTCAAGTGGCTGAGATAGCCAGTATCTGTCCCTGCCCACCTCACCTTCTATGCTGTTTTTTCCTTTTATTACTATGACTTTTGTTTACATAGTTGAAGGCTTGGTGGTTTGTATTATGGCAACTTGATTTCGCTTCTCTTCCACAGTTCCATGGTCTTCATTTGTGAGCCAACCCACTCAAGTATTATCAGCTTCCTGGTGCTTGTTGCCCAGTTCTTTCACTCCTGTGATTTTAGTTCCTATGATTGACACTCTCATGGTTTAACTTAGATGCTCACAACTAGAATTTAATTCAAGATCCTTTCTTCACTTTATATTGGAAAGGACAGCTTAAAACCATCAAGTAGCTTACACAGCAAGATTATTTAAAACTTCAATTAGAACCACATCCAAAGTTAATTTGAGCAGTTCAGAGCTCCTATTTTAAAAACAGCTCTATGGAAAATCTACTATTTAAGCCTCATTTAGTCAGAACTTCAAACAACCGAATCTACTGGAAATAAATATCTGGAAGAGTGCAATGTCTGCCAGTTTTATCTCAAATTGTCATATACTTAGAATTGTGGTCTTCCAAGGACATGGAGGAAAACATTTTTATAATGCAATTCTTAGCTGGTCATGGTAGCTCACACCTGTAGTCCGGGACTTGGGAATCTGAGGCAAAGGGACTGCTTTAAGCTGAAGGCCAGCATGGGCTACAGAGTGAGACCCTGTCACAAACAAGAACAAAATCCAAAATTCTTAGGCAAGGGATACAGATCATTCATAGACAATTTCATAGCATGAAAACAGTCTGGCATTTAACCGACAGCAGTCCCCCACCCAACCTACCCACACACCAGAATTCTATCTTAGATAAGAATGTTTATTTCCAAATTCTATAGAACTATCAATGTTACCTGATTCGTGAGTTTCATTTAAGATCAACAATGAATGTTATGGCTCAAGCAATGTTGTTTTTAAAAAATTTTAAATTGTATGGGTATTTTGCCTGCATGTATGTCTATATACTACGGAGTGCCTGGTGCCCACGGAGCCAAAAGAGGACATTGGATTGCAGGAACTGGAGTTATAGATGATTGTGAGCCACCATGTGGGTGGCTGGAAATCAAACCTGGATCCTGAAAGACATTGGTGAGCCATCTCTCCAGTGCCTCAAACAATGTTTTTAACAAGCAAAAATCATTTATAAAAAATGTCCACATCAGGGCTAGGGAAATGGCTTAATTGGCAAAGTACTTGTTACCCAAACATCAAGACCTAAGATAAATCCCCAGAACTCATGTAAAGCCAGGTGTAGTACTGCACATCTGTGATCCCAGTGTCCCTACAATAAAATGAGAGGTGGAGGCAGGGGAATCTGCAGAGGCTTTTAGGTCAACCAATCTGGCAACACATGTGTGCAACAACAAGATATTGTGTTTCAAGGTGGAATGTAAAGACCAACAGGTAAGGTTGCCTTCTAACCTCCACACACATATTGTGTATGCCCACTTTTACACACACACACACACACACACACACACACACACACACACACACACACACACTACACCAGGCTTAAAGGTCTCTGGTTAAATGTAATACATTCAAGTTAAACTTGTCAACTTAAAACAGGAGGATAATGGCAATTGTTAACATCTGGGATCTTTCCCACTGAGACTAGAAACTAACCCTACCATCAAAATTCAACAGCCTTAAACTCAGTAAGTTTCAGGACAGTCAGGGTTATACAGAAAAACTCTGTCTTGAAAACAAACCAAAAGAACAAAAATCCCATGTTAAAAGCTAGTAACAGCAGAGCCTGGGAGAAAGCTCAGGGTATAAAGTACCTGCCACAGAAGCATAAGGACCTGACTTCAATCTTCAGAACCTGCATAAAAAGCTAGGTATGGTGGTATGTGTTTGTAATCCCAGTGCTAAAAAGACAGAGATAGCTGAATCCCTGGGGCTTGCTGGCCAGACAGCCTAGCCTAATCAGTGGGAGACTCTGTCTCCAAAAAGTAAATAATAGTTGTTAGAAAGCCCCTAAGGAACAATACCTGAGGTCTGGTCTCCACAGACATGTGCACTCATATGCACACATGTGTACCCATGCACACACACATGTAGGTGCACACTTGAAAACACACACATACTAAGTAACACAGACCAAAAAAACTGTTCCCGCCTTTGAAATTTTATAGGAAAAATTATCAGGGACTTGAAAAACACATGAGAGCTGAGGTGGCCACTACTGTACATCTACACAGGAACCCCTCCATACCTGCACCTCTTGCTTCTCCCTAACAAAACCATAACACCAATTAGTAGCCATGCTTGGTATACTTAAGATAGATGGGGTGCTTCATGAAACAAGACTACCACCACAGAGGCTCCAAATCCAACAGTGAAAATCCCCAACCCAATCTTGGGACGATTCCATTGTTCAAGAATTGCTTAGTGTCCAGGCTACACTGAAACCATTTCTGTTCCTGTCTAAAATTAAGAATCTCAAGTCTGAGATGAAGGAAAAGGCAGTCCAGGCACCCAAGGCTGTGAATATATTTAATCTCCAGATGCTAAGAATAGTTGTGAGCACTGCAAAACTTTTAATAGTATAATTCAACTTATAAATAAAATGCTGAGTTCCAGTAAGTCTATCAGAACCACTCTCAGAGTCCAAGGAATAGCTTGGACTCCTGACTCCTTCTCACAGCACACATGTCACTTTTATTACATGACAGCTGCCTACCTCCAGCCCTGAGGTTTATAATAAAGATCAGACTCCCACCCCAAGTACCTCTTCTCTTTTGACAGTTCAATGTAGAAAGACATTAAACTTAAGGGGGGGTCTGTTCAGGAATATAATGTTGCTTTGGATGATATAATAATAATGTCATAGTTTTAGCTAGACCACAACAAGTCAAAGTATACCTTATTATCATAGAGTGCCTTGCACATGCATTTTGCCTATTTTCACAAAATCTTTGTCAAGCAGGGAAAAGGATAATAGTTTTCCTCTTATATACAGGAAAATACTGGGGTTGTGGTGACTTGACCTGCACTATGCCATCATTCACAGGAGGAATCACAACTAGGACTTTAGAGCCTGGTGAGTAATTCTCAGTAAACATGCTTGCCCATCTGTAGCCTTCGAAACTGAGGCTTGCTGACTAACATGTGAGAAAAATGCTGCGTGATCTATTTTTCTCTGGCCTGCTCCAACCTGCCTGTGGGAAGGGAAACAAAAGGATGACAGGATTGCCTAAAGCCCTCATCCTAAGCCAGACAAGCAGATGAGAAAACCTTTAGCAGAGTGCCGATGGAAGATAGTCTGAGTGGGATAGGCTTGGAGCCTCAGAAAGAATGTTGGCAGCACTGATGGCTGATAAGGTCAAGCTTTGCCACCACCTGACCAAAGAATCCAGGATGAGTCAGCACGTTCTCACCGGAGATAAGGCCGCCTCTTTCCCAGGCACCCAGAGACACTTGGGGCAGCTCAGCTCATTCTTGGAACCATGATAATAAAGTTACATTCCTGCTGCTAGATGGGACAAGTCACAGGCAATCTAGGCCACCAGACCTCAACTCAAGAATTACCTGAGAGACTGTAAAGGAACAAACAATAAAAATGTCCAACTCCATCCACAGCTAATTAACAGGCAGTAGCAGTTGATAAAGGCCCTCCAGGAGACTTGTCCCCATGGTTGACAACTGGTGTAGACTGAGGCTGAGAAACTTTTCCCAAAAAGACACAAATATTAAATATATTTTCTTGGTTCTCTGGGCCATACAGCCTGTCTCAAATAGTTTATTCACTGTTGTAACTGCCATAGACAATAAGTGAGTAAATGGTCATGGCTCAGTTCCAAGAAGATGTTTTCACAAACACCTTCATGGATAGAATTCAGCCTGCAGGCCTAGCATAGTTTGCAGACCTGTGGCTTAGACTACAGTTCTACCACAGACAAGAATTGTTTTCCAAAGGCTCCTGCAAATGGTCACATAGTTCATCTAAATTCATGCAGAGGCTAGAGTTTCACAAGAATGAGGGAGTAACTACAGAAAAAAAATTGCTGAGATAAAGAATGCATTAATCAGTAAAAGGAAGGCAAACAGAAGAACATGTTGCAATGAAAAATGTAGAAGAGAATTCTACAAAATGGAGCTGTAGGAAAAAGTAGGGGTGTGTCCAGTGTAGAACTGTTTCATCTTGAGTGGTCTACAAAGCATAAAATAGGACTGTACAATAGGCAGTGAGTTCAGGTGCTCATAGACATGAAGGAGGGTTGTGATCTCTGTTCCTGGAGACATGTTTTCCCTAATACAGCAGAGAATCTGAATTTGTTTTAGTCAGGAACAAGGTTCAGATACTATTAGATACCAGATGGCCCAGCATTGGCACAAAATTTTCCTTCAGTGAATGGAGTTTCATTGTAGTGATTCTATAACTCAGGGGTAAATGTGTGAAGAGTGTGGGCAAAATGCACTTCCAGTCCTCTAATCCTCTCGATATCCTTCTGTTCCAGCATTAGAAATGGCTGTTTTAGTTTGTTTCTAAGTGTATCATTGTTACTTCATTGTTCTGACAACCAGCCATTAGGGATGAATTATATCCCCAGAATTTAGCTCACACCAACAGCAGGCACTAAATGTCTGCGGAAAAAATGAATGGATGATGTATTGATCCAATGTGGTCCACAAGAAAGTCAAGAAATAGAAAGAACTCTCACTTGTAGTTACCTCATGTGTTTTGCATAAGTTTTAGTCACTTTATTAATTTATAGTCAGTCATTATTTTCAGATAACTTGGAAATGGAGGAGGGCTAAATGTGTTTCAAAATTGCAATCAGCACTTCTAATATGCCTTTTCCTTGTCTAAGAAAGAGTACAGAGAACTGAATGTCACAAACACATCTGGGTTCCAATCTAAGTCCAATCATCTCCTCGGTACATTACCTTAAAGAAATAATTTAGTCCAAATGATATTGTTTCTCATTCTCTCTCCCGCTTCTCCTCTCTCTCTGTGTGTGGGGGGAGTATTTGCTTGTGTATAAATCTGCTTGTTCATATCTGTGCCAGAGCACAAGTGTAGTGGAGATCAACGATAGGCTTAGATTTTGTTTCTTAGGTACCACATTTTTTTTTTTTCGGAGACAAGCTCTCTCACTGACTTGAAACTGCCAAGTAGGATAGGCTGACTGATCAGTGGTCCTTGGGGAATTCACCTGTCTCTACCTTCCTCAGTGCTAGGATTACAAGTATGTGGCATGATACCCAGCTTTTTTACATGGGTTCTGGAGATTGAACTCAGGTCCTAATGGTTACAAGGCAAGCATTTTAATGACTAAAACTATCTCCCCAGCCTCATTTCACTTTTTTTTTTGAGAAAACAAAGAAGATCACAGCATGTGATTATCAATGGCAATCATACTAACATACAAGAAATATTAGCTTATTGAATACTGTTTTCCTTTCATTTCAAGTTATTATCAATGGAGGAAGTAATTAATAGAAAGCAAATCTAGATAAATAGTACTCAGTTCCCAGTACCACAGCAAAGAAATAGCTACCTCCTTGCTTGAATTGATTAGCTGGCATATAGAGACATCCCATGTGGCTGATTGGAGCCAGGTGTGCTATGGAGTCAGCCAGAAGCAGCTCCTAAACACGGTTCCAGGCCCTCTACTGTTGCCTATAAACCATCTGTTAGAGCACAGGCATTTAAGCCAACAGGATCACTATACTGAACTTTACCCTGTGGCTAGAAAGAATTCAGTTGAGTCATGACTTGCAGGGTTTTCCTCATTGTAATCAGTAGCTCAGGTTAAACAGAACACTGAAAAGGCCTGGTGGAAATCCTAGGGACAGCAGCCACTTGATAAACCACTTGGATTAACTCCTGGATTCCATTCATAGCTGACTTTTTCCCTGGTGAGTTGATAGGCCCCAGGAAGCTCCATTGGCATCTTCAGCCTTTTCCTGAAAACAGGCAGGCCCAACTCTGGCCTTCAAGATAGCCTACTCCTGGAGAAGACACTGGGTCTAGAAGGTTACTTCTAGCAGGTCAGGCGATGGAACCTGTTGAACACGTCCTAACATCACTACACCACCGAGTCATCAGCTACCTCTACTGGAGACACAGAGGTCCCTTCAAAGACAGTATCTTAAGTCTTTCTAACTGAGGAAGAAATATAATTGAATATAATTCCTTTTTTGCCCAAATATCAAGGGACTGAAAAGCCCATGGAAACATAAAAAATAATCTTGTCAGTGTCTCAACTCCATGGGACATTAAGCAGTGAATAATCTTGCTCCATAGGCTCAGCACCACACTGCTCCCCCAAACTCACTCCTCCCCAAAGTGAGTACTTTAAGGATATTTGTATTTTCAAGGTCATACACTGCTGAGGCTCCATGCTCAAACCAAACTAAATTGGTAGTTTCTAGGTCATGGCCCATACCTTCCCTTGACTCAGTTTTACTTTTCCAGTCACTAGTAAGAAAGATTGTTCAAGTTTTTCTCCTTTCTTTCTTTTCGAATTTGGTTTTTCAAGACAGGGTTTTCTCTTTCTCACAGCCCTGGCTGTCCTGGAACTCATTCAGTAGACCAGGCTGGCCTCAAACTCACAGAGAGCCACCTGCAGGGACTAAAGGTATGGGCAGCAATGCCCTGCCTCATTCAAGTTTTTCTGACATGTATTCCTTCTCTTTCTTTTTAAAACAAAATTTGATTTTAGATTTATTGATTTTATTTTATGTGTACAAGTGCTTTGCTCTGCTCACATGTATGTCTGTGTATCTCATGTGCCTTTTGTTCATAGAGCTTAAAATAGGGCTTTGGACCCCCTGGAACTGGAGTTGTGAGCCATCATGTAGATGCTGGGAACCAAACCCAGGTCCTCTGCAAGAACAAGTACTCTTTAACTACTGAGTCATCTCTCCATTTCATCGAGTCCCTTCTTCTAAATTCAGAATTGAGATTCTTTCTTGGAAATCTAACCAAAACATGCAATAGATAAAGCACATAAGGGTTTCTGGGAAAAACCATAGTATTAAAATGAATCATAACAACAAAACCCTGCCAATATTTGCCTCTTCTTTAGCTACAAAAATGCTAATCATAATTAATTTATTTAATTAACCTTATTTCTGCCATGTAGTTGTCTCGAAGGTTAAGAATTGTTAACTATATGACATCAGACCCAGTTATAAGCCAATGTTTCAGTTTGGTGTGACTTTGAGGCTCTAAGTCTGTAACCTTCTGATACTATGATAGCCATACATGTTAGGCCATAAAAATATCTCAAAAGAATGAAATCTTACCTAGTATAGTTTCTGGGAGCAATAGATTAGTAGTAATAAATAGCAAAGTAGATCAGCAATATTTCAATAGCAATAAATCAGCAGCAACTGCGCATCTTTTTAAAGTCTAGCAATTTACTTCTAAAGAACCCATGAGTCAAATTTAATTCATAAAAAAATGAGAAATTATTCTGAAGCACATAAAAAATGAAAGGAAAAACAGCATACTAAATTTTGAGGGAGAAAAATTTATATTTTTTAAAATTATGTAAAAATTAAGAAAGTTTTAAATCGCTAACCTACAGTTCAGTTTCTAAAAAATTAAAAAAGAGAAAGGGGTAGCAAGATAGATTAGTGGGTGGGGCACTTGTTGCCAAACCCAAGCACTTGAATTGGATTTCTAGGACCCACATGGTAGACTAGCCAGCTAGTCTAACCTGATCGGGGAGCCCTAGATTCAGCGAAAGACCCTGTCTCAAAAAAAATATTGTAGAGACCAATTGAACTTCACGCTCCAGGACTTTTTTTGGTGAAGTTATGGCAGTGTAGATATCAAATCCTCATTAACTCTTTCGAGGAGGAAAGGCAATACTTGTCAATACATTCTATGAAGCCAGTATTGCTCTGCTACCAAAATTAGAGCACCGCCTTAAAAGAAAAGTATAGAGAAAAGGAAGCTTCTATAGCTCAGTGCTCAGTTGGCCAATCACTTTTTGCTGGAAAGTTTAAAAAATAAACATGGATGAACCAGTATCTTATGATCAAAAGATAAGATGACTTGGAAACAACACATCATTATACCTGAGTTGCCTCTATTCCCTCAAGAAACATAGCAATGGAAATATCTTTAATTCCTGCTTCAGAAGCAAACCCTTCCCCCAAAGTTCTTAGCTTCTAAGCTTTGCACCTTCAGAAGTAGTTGCAATAAAAAAGAGCACAAAACATATGACCATTTGACCTTAATTCCATTCTGAATTACAACACAGAAAAAAAGCTAAGATTATATCTTTAGTGGTCAAAGCTCCATTACCAGCATCAAATACCTAGTAATAAAGCAGTGCCATTAGTCATTTTCCCCACTCCCATGTCTCAACTAGATTTTATTGATAAAAACAAAACCTAGTACTACCAAGTTTATATGTTCTCTCCAAGATTATTGGCACCCAGAACAATGGTGGCTAGGTATACCTGTATAGGCAATTCTTTTGGAAAGGGTCAAGCATGTTCAAATAGTGACTGATCATGTTACAAAAAGCTCAGTCTTTTGAAACTAAACCTGGCTCCTTCAATACTTAGATGCCTGCTAAGTGTTTGTAAAATGAAAGCCCATCGCTGGCAGTCTTTAAACTAACCAAGGTTCCTTTTGAGACTAGTAGAGGAGAGCCTCTTATTTAAGGATCAGAGAAACCTGGATTAGACTGGGTTTTTCCTCCTTCAATGTTCTGCCCAACAAGTCTAAAGCCTAATGATATCTAAAGCCTAGGAACAGCCTTTACACAGACAGGAGATTGACATATCTGCAGACTCCTGGATCTCCCCATTCCGTACTTATGGAGCCATCTGCAACTTTTTCAAGAGATCATTTCAGTCAAGCAGTGTTAACTGCAGCCATCTCTAAGTGGAACCCTCCAAGTAAAATCTGACAATCACGAAATAGGAGATTGTTTCACATCACTGCCTTCAACCGCTTACTTTACACCATTCACACCTGATCTTTCTTTGTTAGTCACCATACTCTAGAATCTGTATACAACATAGACATCTTAATAAATATAGATTGTCTAATAGTATGTAACTGAGACTTTACAAAGCTGTCTCGCCCAAATAAAGCTGACTATGGTTCAGAGAACTCAGCAAAGAGAGTGGCTTTAAAGAAACATATTCATTGAAGGAGACAAGTCAACTCACAGCTGGTATATGAGCGGCCATCATCCTCACACAATTTGTGCAGCTGTTGATATTCTTCCTGAGCTAGCTCAAATCGCTGTTGCTTGATCTGGTAGATTTCTTTCTTCGCATTGAGAGCCTCCTGGGCTACAACTAAATACTCTTTTAGCATCCGTTCTTGTTCTCGCCTCCACTGCTCCCTTGGATCTTCAATCTGGGTAAGCTCTGAAATGAAAAGGGCAAAATCACAAACAAGTGAGTTCAAGATGACATCTGCAAGTTGAGTGACAGGCGTTTTACGGGACTAGTCAATTAATTAATTACAACGTTGCACAATATGGAAGGTTCGACATCATGAAACTTTCTGAAGAATGGCCCACCTTCTACTATGGTATCAAAAGCTCAGAAAAGAAAATGCTACAGAGATGAAAGGAAAGATAATACAAGAAAATATACATTGGATAAGATGAACCTAAATGAGCTTAAAACTATATAGGGTATGTATAGCATTATTCTTCCAGACCTCTTTAATGTGGGATAATATACACACTGCTGTCCCTAACTGAGCTTGTTCCTCTCCTCTTCTTATTCTATCTTGACCTTTATATCTCTTGACAGTTGAAATTGTGACATTTCCCACTTCTGCCTTCTCATTCTGCAGGCCTGGGAAGAGCCCAGATATATCTCCAGTTCCAATCTTTCTCTTGAGTTCCAGCCTGTGATTCTCATCTGCTTCCTGACTTCAACTCCTACACAGATCTAAGTAACTCTAAGCTAGTCTTCAGAGCACAGCTCATTCTCACACAATGGCCTTTCACTCTCCAAAGCAAGACCATGTCAGAAAATGCACAGCACACATTGCTTCATTCTAGGCTTTCCTTTCCACCATAAGTAGTATCACCTAGCTTCACCAGCTTAGTCACAATGGGAATCAACCTAACTCCTATCTTCAAAGAATTCCTACTCTGAGTTCTCCCTCCCACAACATGCCAGGGGTCATAAAGATATGCCAAAATAGCATGGAGAGCCTCCAATATGGAGGAGTCTCAGAAGCACAATGCTAACTGAAGGAAGCCAGAATCAATAGGGCTCATAGTGTTTGAGCCCATTGATATGAAATGTCTAGAATAGGCAAAGCAGAAGGGACAAAAAAACCAGACTGATAGGGGGAAGAAAGAGATGGAGGTGAATGCAGGATGACTGCTTTGGGTCAAATGAGAGTGTTTTACAAATCAACAGAGGAGGATTGCACTGTTTACGTTTAAATATTTTCCTTTATGATCTATGAATTTTACTTTACAGAGCTAAAAAGGTATACTAAATGTTGTCATTTACATACATGCATACACACACATCCACACAGAAGGAGGGATGGTAGCAGGGAGGGAGGGAATGAAAGAGGGTGAGAGAGAGAGAAACTATTCCAAAGACCTCCTTGGAAACACTCTCCCCACCTACTTGCCCCTATTTAGTCACCACTGTCACTACAGACTCTTAGAAAGTTCTCCAAGCCTTCTCTATTTCAAAAACGGAAATAAAAATGCAAAATACAAGAAGTCAGAGTCCTGTCCCAGTGTCAGAGTTCCAGATACAGTTGTCCTAACGTGGGACATGGGCAGGGCATTTTTTAATAACTGCCCAGATGTTATTTATGCTTATTCAGCTGTAAGACCCACTGTAACCAGCCAGGTGAACAGCATTATTCACACTACTCCAGTGTCCCTGAGGGTCTTGGGAACCTTACAAGCTGCCAGTCTAGGATCTTTTTGTCCCTCACATCACCATAAACCTACACAGTTCCAATTTTAATATTGGTACCTCACATTTAAAGAGTTTTAAAATTGAATTCTCTAAAGGTCTTTAGGGAAGGAGGGGGCACTACACTACAACTGTTGTCCCCACCTACTGTTTCTCATGTGGTGGGCTATGCTTTTATGGTAGCTGGAAGAAAGTTCTTTGTCTCTTGCTCTTAAGATGCATGTCCACTTTCGAGAGTAGTAAACCCTTAAGAGTTGATAACTTGTCTCACTCTCCTGTGTTCCCAGGGCTAGAACACAATAGGAAGTAGAGAGGAACTTTAGAAATGTTTGTTGTGAATAGTTTGTGAGTAGGAAAGCAACAATGGCAAGCAGGGGCTACCAGAGAAGGGGACTGCTAAGTTTATGAGAGAAGACTGGCAAGAAGGGGTCCTGGGCCCACAGCAGCAGGCAGCCTTCCCAGGAAGGTTATATACATCCACTGCCTTTGCCATCTGGTAAGCATCAACATCCATATCACCTGGCCCTGAGAAGGGCGAAGCCTAGTAACACAGCTACAGTACCAAAACCAGGGAACCCGGAGTGCAAGATGGTGTTATATATTCAAAGCTTCCCTGGAGACCTTAGTTGGGAAGACAACCCTAGATGGCCACCTTCCTCTGAACACACACAATCATGAGATGCTGAGCATGCTAAGGGCCAGTGGAAGGGCTACCTTCAACTTGTCTCTAAGCTTCTCTTCTGACCTTTTCCAGTATGTGATATATCCACCTTAAAGCTTCCTGACACTTAGATACCTGCCTAATAAGTACAGGGCTAGGACAGTACTTATTCCCCTTCTCTAATCATCACTGACTAGACTTTGAAACAGCTGCACTGCTCGAGGCTCAGAGACCCACATGGGAAAGCTCCACTGCTCCGAAATCTAAGACACAAAGACTCAGACCCAAGAAGTCAGCCCCACAAGCCCAGCATGGGAAAGACCTTCAAAGTTACTAAGGTAAAGAACAATGTGGATCTGCAGACCTATACATAATAAAGCAAGTCAAGGCAAAGCCAAGCTACATGGCCCATGGCAAAATAACAATGATAAAAGTACTGATAGAAGCTAGAATTAAAATGCAAAGAGAGTCAGAAATGGAACCTTTAATTGAGTATTGGTCAAAAAAGGCTGATGAAAATGCAGAACACCAAGAGCAAAGACTGGATTGAATGAGGTACAGCCTCTGATTGTGGGTTTCTACATCTCAGCTCTGCTCACATTTGGAGTATGTTCATTCTGTATGGTGCAGTCATCCTGAGCAATATAGGATGTTGAGAAGCAGCCCTAGTTTGCACCCACAACATGCCAACAGCACCTCTCCCAGGCCTGGCTATAAGAAATGTTTCCAGACATTGTCTATCAGGGAAGGACAATCATGTCAACTTCTAAGAACTTCTAAGTTCTGCTTTGCAATCAGCATGAGAAGTTTTCCTGCTTCCTGGATGCCTTGGAAATTTGTTCCTTATAGGAAACAGTAAAACCAGAATTGAGGTACAACTATATGCCTACTTTGTGTATTTAGAATTCAGCTAGAGAAAACTTAGTATACCATATTACAAAACCTTAATATTTCATTGGGCACCATAATCATTTTGCTTCACAAAGCAAGGGTTTATCATGTTTGAGATTATATGTAAAAACCTGAAAAACAAAACAATCAAAAGAGAAAACTCACATATAGCAATGAAAATGTGGCACTGTACTTACTATTTATGTGGTCCATGTAATAAATTCCAATTTGTTTATCATATACAGTTTCCCATCCTAAAGGAAGTTCATCTCCAACACAATCAGCAAAGGTTAGTGGCTTGGTTATCCTGAAAAACAAAATTGTGAAAACAAATTTCAAAGTCAAGTCAGATGTGAATAATTTTGCTGATCTAAATAATTGTTTCATATGGAATTATAATTCATATTATTTAATTGACAGCTTTTGTCCCAACTACTTGGTTGAAAATTAATTTACTAGATTTGCTTAAGTAACAATCAATAATAATGTAAGTACACACACCACTAAAAGCATACTGTTGCAAAGCACACTTTAAACACCAGTGAAAACAGATATTGATGATGACCAACCAAACAAGTAAGACAAGCGTCATCTTCCACACAGTGTGATTAATGAGGCCATGGCAATGGAATGTAACTCTTCCAGAATAGGAGAGAACCAGGCTCTGTTCTCACTCCCTGACAAATGTCCTCCCTCACAACTTTCAGTTCCACACAATACACATGAACTCTGCCTTAGGTCTATGTACAGGTACTTGGAATATTGTCATTCTACCCATTAACGAATCAAACATCAACCACTGCACAAAAGTAAAAAGCCAGGAAATATAACAATATAGTGAGATGCCTTGTGAGTACTTTCTGCATTCCTTATACAGTAGGGATCAAAGATTTCAAAGGGTCCTTTTTTCTTTTCCTAGAGAAATACAGCCAAATAACAATGCCTACAAACATCTCCTTAAAGAATATATGATTAAGAGATCCTCGGCTTACCAGGAGATAGAGAAAGTAAAGGGTGTACCATGGATTTCTTTAATCAGAGTCTCTTCCCTCCCCCACTCTCACGATCATGTTGATTGACAAGCCGGTTTGAGGGCAGCAGCTGTTGTATAAAACAGGACACACCTATAATTGTCTGAGTCTGGGCAGCTATCTCTTTGGTTGTCTCTATAAATGCACACTGACTGGCATGCATGGGAATCTGACAATCTAAATTTCACAAGCTCAATCCTCCCACTTCTTCTGTTCAAATCCCTGGCTGCAGAAAACTGAAGACATTGAAACTGTAGCCAATCCCGTGAGATTTCCCAAAACTGGTTTGACAACAAAGCTATCTCTTCTAGGATGGTTGAAAAGCTGGTAAAACACTATCAGAACAACACGGATTTCAATGTTCTTTTAATCTTCATTTTAAACATGTGATTTCAAGAAGCTATGGACAATACTAAAATAGAAATATATAAAAGATAAAATAGTCTGTGGATAGCCTCCCAAACATGGTAGATTAAAGAGGAAGAGAATGAGGAGGAAGAATAAGCACAGTAAGAGTCCAACCTATTGCACACTTCCCTGTTCTATTCCACAACACATATCTGAAACAGGATTCACTTCCAGGGGGAAAAGTGTGATGGTATACTTCCATGTTAAACCAGCAGTGGCAGAATTTTGTGAACGATGGGAACAGATCATAGCAAAAATAGTTCTACCTTAACACAAATTGAATCCTGAGTATATCACTGCCATCCCAACATAGTAAATATTCATATTTAAGCCTAGAGAACCATACACAAAGACAGATAAATCCTAAGATTATTTACACATAGGATATGATTTAATCAACATATGCAAGTGGGAAACATACCTCTACACCATGGCTGAGCCTAATCCACTTACTTTAGACTTCAGAATTGTTGGGGGAATTATAAGAACCTACCTTTCTATTTTTTTATAAAGAAAATCAAGTTATTCAAATAACAATTCCATACTCTTTGCTCCTGGAGGAAACTGAGTGGTACTTCGGCCATTTTGATGAATTTCATTTTGGCATGTTTCCTGATTCCACTTCCTTTCTATGTCAAACATTAATTATTACAATCATACATGCTTGCTTTCAATGCAAGCGAAAGAGGAGTTACACCTCTTGGAGTTCAGTTAATGTCAAGAGCAAGGCCTCTTCAACCACAGAAAAGTGATGAAGTTCTTAAAGGTGGTCTCAAAAGCCATAGCACCCACCACATTTTCCCAGACCATTGGCTTCGAGAAAAACCACTAACCACATTCCAAAGATGCCTATGTTACTTCATCATGTCTTTACTGTACAAAAATCAAAATGATGTTTTTCTGCCAAAAAGGTGTTTGTGGCTAACACTACATGAGGAATAAATATATCATGTCACATGAGTTATACAGCTTCAGAATCTGATCACGTGTCTGATGAGGATATTGCTGTTGGGCACTGTCTGGGATTTGAAAAAGTTATTTTGGCTGTTGTTAGCTAAAGAGCATGTTTCCTGACTTGTTAGGATGAGATTGAGAACCACCTGTGACAGACCTTAGATTTGATTGGGAAACACCCAGCATCAAAAGCAAGATATCAGTTTCCATCCTGAACAAATGTCATGATCTCTTGTCTTGCCAACTATCAAACCTCACTTGGCATAAAGACACAGACTCTCTCTCAAATGCAGTGACTCTGTACAAAAATGCACACTACTGGGCTCCAGGTACAGCTTAGCAATAGAGTGTTTCTCTAACAAGAGTAAGAACCTGAGTTCCATTCCCAACACACACACACACACACACACACACAAATAAAAGTACACAGCATTGAGTTTTCTAGGACCTGGCCTGCTGTTATAGTCCTACCCAAGACAAGCCCATACAAAGCATTTAGCTCTTTTTTACTTCAATCACTACACAAAGACAACTTCTATTCCAGGTAGACTCTGTCTGAATGATTCCTTCCTACCCACCCACCCCTGCAAAAACCATTCACACTCCAGTCTACCACCTTGTCCTCAGTCTTTCCCAGGCCCATGATTAAAGCTACTCTCCCATTAGTGCCCTGAAAAGATCAGCTTCTTCCCTCATAAATCATTAGCAAGGATTTGTCCAACTCCCAAACCCCTTCTGCCTTGGAAGCAACTTCCGTTTTTGCCCCATTGGGCCCACTAGGAATGAAACAGGACTCAGAGCCATATTTACTGCATTTCTGTACATCTTCCATAGGCATGTGGTTAACTGTTTAGCCTCCTCATTCCGTGAGAGCCAAGCAAAAATCTTGTAAAGGAAGGTGGCCTTTGAAACCAGCAGGCAGCCCAAGACACATTTGTTTTCTCCTGAGACAGTCCTTCCTATCCTCGCTGAGAATCTCAGCTACAATAATATCCATGTCTCCAGTCCCAGAAAAATCAGTCCTTTTCATCTAAATTACTCCAAATGCTAGGCCACCCTTCACAGTCAGATTCCTTTTCTTGTATTTCCCAATGAGCCCAAGATGCATACCAAAGTTCAGGTTAGAGAATTCAAGTGTTTTCAGGTGTGCCTGGTACCATGTGTGCAATTGTTTTAACATCTTCCTAAATGGTTTTTAAGCTATTGTGTGTAGAAAGATGCACAGAAACTCTTCTCAGCACAAGGGAGTGTGAACCAGAAGGAGAAGCCAAAAGGTGCACAGCAACTTGGCTAATATTTCATTTAAAAATCTGTTGTGATTGTGTTATTTTATCAAAATATTAAGATGGAAAAATGAAACTGTTAATGCTAGCAGATAGCTTGTATGAACTTTATGCAATTAAAAGAAAAATGGAAATTGCTCAGTATGTGGAAAGGCTAAACTTTTAAATAACATCCGGAATCCGGACTCAGCCGAATCCAAAAAGAAGAGGAGAGATTATGTGGAACCGAACAAAAAAGTTAGAAATAGGTCAAAGACTACATGAAGAAGATAAGGCAGAAGTTGACCTATTTACATCCTTTTCACTTCTACTGGACTGGAGATCCTTCTTTCCAACCTCCCCCAAGGCCATGAAGTCTTCCACTTTTTCCATACTTACATACCAAATGGAAGCAGGGAAGGAAAAAGTAGAATAAGAACCAAAAAGAAACATCATGGTTTATCAGCAAGGGAAAGGAGACATAGAAATTAAAAAGAGCAAACTTCAAAACACCAAATCTGAAGATATCAAAAAAAAAAACCCACAAGTTTTAAAAAAAGAGACCCAAATGAACCCTTTGTTGAAAAACAAAACAAAACAAAAGGTCTAAATGTCTCAGGTTCTCCAAGACACTCCTTCCTATGTGACAGTACTATCCAGTGATGGACATCCATGAAGAGTATCATGAGTTTATTTATGCCTAGTTTTATTTGTCTTTGACTTTGTTTATTTATACTTAATTTTTTTTACTACAAATGCTGTTTTTTAATACAACCAAGGAGATAGGACTTCTAATTCTGTGATTACATTATCTCTAAGGGGAATATTTCTACTTTGAAAATGTTATTAATTTTCATTATATTTATATTTACTGGTACAAATGCTGGGCCTACAATTAAAATTATATAAAATAATAATGTATAGAAAAGTACATTTCATTTTTTTACAACTCTCACCCATTTCCTACATTTTTTCTATGAAACACGTTAACCAATAAAAGTAATTGGCTTGATTCTGAATGACTCAATAAAGGGGAGAACAAAGTAACGCATGGTGGCACATGGCCATATTCTCTGTACTGGAGAGACTGAGGCAAGAAGATCACAAATTTGTTTGAGGCCAGGCTGTGCTACATAATAAGGCCCTGCCTGAAAAATGAACCAAGAACACACCAGTTGGTTATGCAATACCAAATGATCAACCCTGAAAACATACATACAAGTAACATTACATTGATTGAACAGGCTGTATTTTTATTTTCAGGAATGAATGACACACATTCACACTCTCTCTCTCTCTCTCTCTCTCTCTCTCTCTCTCTCTCTCTC
>NC_022026.1:39175346-39225736 GCF_000317375.1 Microtus ochrogaster | reverse complement strand
CACATATCACCACCACCACCACCACCACAACCACCACCACCACAACCACTACTAACAACAACAACCACAAACAGCAACAATAACAGCAACTAAAGAAAAAGAGGCCACAAATTCAAGAGTAAAGGGAGGTGGCAAATGGGGAGTTCAGAGAAAGGAAAAGGAAGGGGGAAATGATGTAATTATATTATAACCTCAGAAAATAAAAAAAGCATTAAACAAATAAACTAACAACAAAAAAGGCAAAACTAAAAAGAAAAAGCACTTTTGTTCTAAGGTTGGTTTCTGTGCTGTGTTTCAGCCAACCCTGGTAGGAGTCCCCCACATGCCCTTTGAACAGAAGTAAAATCATGCTGGCTCTCTGTGTTTTTCACCACTCCCACCCACCTCCCCAGGTCAGGCAGATCCGAATGTTTAAAATGGAGATAAGTGGGTTTGCTAGCAAGGGAGGCACTCAGGCGGGCCCCAAGTAGAACATTCTGGAATCAGCAAGGCCAGTAGATTAGCTGGTTTGGGCAGTTTGTCAGCTCTGGTCTTGGAATCCTTTCTAATCTATGGAAAAAGATTAGATAATACTCTTTGAGCAAATAAATAAGCAATTCAATTTTGTCTTCTTACAAAAGCATGTTTAAGGCTTTAACTTTGAAGAGCTTTTTTTCCCACTGAAAAAAGTTAAAAGCCTCCTATTAAACTACCCAGCAGGGCAATTGCTGATGTCTGGGTAAGGCCATGAACAGGCAAAGGACATCAAATAGGAGTCAGCTTGTCTGAGAAGGGGAGGAAGAAACGATCAAGTCAAGCAGACAGCATACTGTTTCCCAAGGTTCCATCTTTGCTGACAGAGAGCCTGTCCAGTCTCTTCAACTTTCACCACCCCCAAAACAGGATGCTAGATTATTCCCACCTACTCCACCCACAGTTCTCACGCAGACAAGGGGATGCTTTCATTTCCACTATAGAAAGTTTAGAAAACCTATTCATAGACATAGTTGTGATCACATACTACATACAAATATCTTACCGTTTTTACTTAATTTTTTAACATTTCATTCTTTCTTCCTTTTTACTTTTTAATTGTTTGAGATAGGATTTCTCTATTTAGCAGCCCAGACTGTCCTGCAATTCACTCTGTAGACCAGACTGGCCTTGAAGTCAAAAAGATTTGTCTGACTATGCCTGGGATTAAAGGTGTGCACCAACACAGCCCAGATAAAAACTTATTTTTAATAGCACAAAGATGGAAATAACTAGCAGACCTCAACGAATGAACAGATAAAACATGGTCTATCTAAATGGTGGGGTAATATTGGACTTTAGAAAGTTTTTCTACCCTATATCTTAAATTCAGTACACAAAATCAGATAGTAAAATCTAAAGATCAGGAACAAAATCACTCATGATCCAAAAGTCCTAGATTCACATATTACCTTGCTCCCCTTCCCTATTTTTCTTACCTTTCACACAAATAATATCATACTACATACAATTTCATAAACTGATTTTTTTAAGTTGGATATTTATGTCTTTCAGCTCTCTTAACATTACTTTCCAAGATCTGAAATCTTTCATTCTATGTAGCAGACCACAATTTATTTACCAGGCTTTTCCAGTTAACTATTAAAGCATATCCCAATGGTGTGCTGTTTATGATAAATAATGGGCAAGCACTTTTATTAAACACTTGTTATATACCACCAAAGAGCTTAGCCATCACCTTAGGTTCTCACCAGCCAAAGAGGTAAAGTCTTTCCCCACCCTCTGGAGATATTTTTAATACATGTCCTCCAGAGCTCAGAATAAGTCCATCTGGCCTGAGCATACTTTACCCTGAGGGAACAGGCAAGAAGGTCCAACAGTGACACAAGCTGAACAACATTTCAGAATGTGGAAATTTCAGAATATACTAGAAACTAAAAACAAAGGAGCCACTTTCTTTGTCCTGAGCCACCACTCAGAGATCTTGCCATCGCAGATTCTTCCCTGACCAAATCCTACTTCTTGGTCTCTACTAAGTGAGAGAGACTATGTTCTGCCGGGCATTCTTAAAGAGCAGAGCAGTATGAACTGAGAGGGCCGTGGAAACCTAGACTTTGATTTCTTTTTGCTTTGTCTGCCACATCCTGTTCGGCTGTCTAAGTGCCAGTTCAGAAAGGACTGTGTACTGTCATGAATTAAACCTTGAATGAGTCACTCCATTTTGCCCTGAGCCTCAATTTCCTAACCCTCTCCCCCTTCTACTGAGCTACTGAACCTACAACCTAAAACCTTCCAGTAAAAGGCAAGTACACTACTACTCAGCTATATCCCTAGCCCATGTTTCTTAATATTTACACTGAGGATAACCAGATGAACCTCATGGGGTCATGTTGGCTGACTGTGGCCTCTTTGGTGGCAGCTTGGAGACCAGCAGGCACTTAGACCCTTCAGGCCATCTCACTTCACCAGCACTTGCTTCAGACTGGGTTGCTTTCTTTTTTGTTACAACCAACATGGTTGGTTCAGTCACACATTTCTTCTCTCACAGTTTAGAAGGCTTCAGTCTCAGCTGGTTGGCCCATTGTTCTCTGACCGTTCTCAGAGGTTTGAAGATACCTAACATGGTTACGCAGGTCTGCTTTATTTTTTTGAAGTCTTGAGAGCATGTCCAGCCTTTTGATATTGCAATTGTCATCTACCAAGTTCAAGCTCTTAAACAATGTAATTAAATTACAAGAGTGAATAAATAAACCATGAGAATCTCATAATGTCCTAAGTTTATCATTTTGCATTGGGCTGCATTCATAGCTGTCTTTAGCCACATGTAGTCTACAAAGGCACAGAATGAATATATCTAGTGGGGGGAGCTGCTGCCTTGCCTTTTCCAGCTCCTGCAGCTGTAGTTTGTGCTCCCCCTACTCCTATTTTCAAAGAATCATTGCTGGGACGGCCCACTCTCTTTTCTGCTTTTCTTTCCCATTAACAAGGAATTTTGTTATGAAATGGGACCCACCAGGAAAACCACCCCATCAAAATGTCTCTTACTGAGTCACATTTGTAAAGTCCCTTTGGGCACATAAAACAAAACACTCACAGGTTACAGGTATTAGGACATGGACATCTTCACAGCCATTGCTATGCCCATTATAAGGCAGCAACTGAGAATGCAACAGGGCCTGAGGGAGTAAGCCTAGAAGCCTACACTCCTTTCCAGCCAGGCTGGGCTCAAGGGACGAGCCTATTCCACACTAATCATATCAAATTATAGAAAAGTAGAGGCCAGTAGCAGGAAGTGGGGGTAGAGAGCAAAGCACTGATTCTGTACACATTTTTGTTATCAGGAGGCCAGAGAATAATCCCTTGCCCTTGAACTACTCTTTCCAGTCTCCTGGAACAAAGTCATCTTTATATTTCCAACGCATGCTTGTTTTTAATACGCTATTCAGAGAGGACACCATCAATCTCAATTTCAGTGCCAAACCAATCCCCAAGAAATTATAATGACTTCCTTCACCTTTTCTAAAATGCCTGGCTCCCAGTATATTTCGAAGTCCACCGGAACTTGGACACAGTCTGTTTGTGGTTACTTATGTGGTGAATTCAACTGTGTGTGCTGTTCTAGTTTTTTCTCCAAGTTTTGGTGGCATAACATTTATACTCCAGAGCCAAGGTTCTCACTCAGCAGCAAGCAGCAAGCAGCAGATTTCTGGGGACATTGTTTGTCCGCAAAAGGAAGCTGCAATGCTTCTTTAGAAAGATTCTTTGAATGTCTATCAATTTTTTATTACATTCATTTATTGTGTGTTTGTGCACATATGTATATGAGCATCCATGTGCCACAAAGAATGCATGGAGGTCAGAGGACAGTTTATAGGAGTTCTCCCCTTCCACTATATAGGACTTGACAGATCAAGCTTAGTTGTTCAGACTTGGGACCTGCTAAGGCATCTTGCCATCCCCGTCTATCAGTTTTATATAGCAGGTACCATGGCACAAACCTGACATGTTAGTTCTGAAAAGCCATTTGTAATACTTGTTTAAATGCATGTTTTAGACTCAAATGTTTATTGAAAATATTAATAAAAATAGAATTGGCACTTATTATCAAGTTCCAAGTCTAGAATTTAAGGTGAGGAGTAATATTACTCAGAATTCAGTCTAACCATTGCAACTGACATGCAAGGCCTTAATGAAATGTGAGGGTCCCAGTCAGCTACAGATCCTTAGATCTGCTCATTCCTAAATGAAAATTGTGAATCCTCCATAAAAAGATGAAGTCTTCTTGACAATAAGAATTTTTAAAAGTAAACACAGTTAATCTTTTCATTGTCACTAACACAAAACTGTCAGGGTACATGAATAAACTAATGGACTAATCTGAAGAGCAAATGGCTCCTGGATCTTCCCTCAGGGTAAGGAATTGTGCACAGCTTTTCATAAGTGGCAATAACCCAGTAAAAACAAATGAGAACAGATAATTGGACGCAGCATGCTCCTCTGCACAAACATTTCACTAGCACAATTTCAAGAGACCCCCAGCCTAAATGGCTTCTGACAAACAAAAGGCACGTCATCAGATCTATTTCACTGGTTTGGTGGAAAGAAGCTATGATAATTTGTGATCCTAGAGAAGCTAAATAAGAAGAACCTTCATCTGGTGATGGATGGAGATAGAGACAAAGACCCACACTGGAGCACTGGACTGAGCTTCCAAGGTCCAAATGAGGAGCAGAAGGAGGGAGAACATTAGCAAGTAAGTCAGGACCGCGAGGGGTGCGTCCACCCACTGAGACGGTGGGACTGATCTAATGGGAGATCACCAAGGTCAGCTGGACTGTGACTGATGGAGCATGTGATCAAACCAGACTCTCTGAATGTGACTGATGGTGGAGGCTGACTGAGAAGCCAAGGACAATGGCACTCGTTTTTCATTCTACTGCATGGACGGGCTTTGTGGGAGCCTAGTCTGTTTAGATACTCACCTTCCTGGACCTGGGAGGAGTGGGGGGAGGGGAGGAGATGGAAATTTTCAATAAAAAAAGAAGCTGTGATAATACTCCATATCATACCCCACCCACAAGTACCTCCCATCAGGTATATATGTGTGCTGCACCCCTACCTGCAAAGCCATACACTGTCATGTTCTGTAGGACACAGATTTCCCCAGTGCAACAATCCAGCAGCAGTAACCTAGACAACAATGAGGGCACTAAGAGAGACATACATAGATCTAATCTACATGGGAAGTAGAGAAAGACAAGATCTCCTGAGTAAATTGGGAGCATGGCGATCTTGGGAGAGGGTTGAAGGGGAGGGGAGAGGCAGGGATGGGAGCAGAGAAAATGTAGAACTCAATAAAAATCAATTAAAAAGTAAAAAACATAAAAAGGTAAAGGTAATAATTTGTCATAAAAAACCCTCATGTCACAAAATCCCATTGGGAAGTGTGTCAGGTGCTTTTTTTCAACAGTCATTAAAATAGTACTGCTCTGGCTGGGTGGTGGTGGTGCATGCCTTTAATGCCAGCACTCAGGAGGCAAGTACGCAGATTTCTGTGAGCTCAAGGCCAGCCTGGTCTACAAGAGCTAGTTCCAGGACAGCTAGGGCTGTTACACAGAGAAACCCTGCCTCAAAAAACAATACAAAGAAAATGGTACTGCTCCAACAACTGAGCTAATATTTAAAGGCTGTGAGTATCTGAGTACTTGTTACTCAAAATAATAGGAAAGAAACCAAACCATGATAAGCATTTCTTGAGAACATAGAAAAGCCACACTTCCCAGTCTCTTTTGCCTGGGTTGGGCTACGTGGTTGGGCATTAATCAAAGAAATGTGAGGGGAATTCATGTATTCTGGGCCTGCAACATAAGTTTTTGGCATTATCCACATGCCATCTCTCTTCTTTTTTCTGTTGGCCAAAAGCAAAGGAGTAAGCAGAAAATGTCCAAAAGATTGGTGAGTCACACCATGGAAGAAGCCTGGATGAGGATCACAGGTTTAGAAAGCCCTTCACCATTCATACTGAGCTAACATGAGTGAGAAACATCTATTTCATTAAACAACTGAAATTAAAAGACTAAGAAACCTCAGTTTCTATATTTCTATCATGGCCAATGCTTCTCACTTTTCAATATTTTCTATTAGTCCATAAATTTCTTGAATGAAGGGATGCTATTCCTTGGGACTCATCTTTCTTAGCTGGGAGTTATATGATGAACCATGTCAACTGATTTCAGAAAAACAAACCTTGGGGGTGGGGAGCGGCAGATGATAAGAAAAGTGGGACTCCAGAGACCAGGATGAGTTCTTCTTTGGACATCTCTGTTTTTAGGTTGATGTGTTCCATAGTGGGAAAAAAAGACTACCAGAGCCAGGTAAAATATCAGTGAAGACTTCCTTTATCCTTTTTTTCTGATTCGCTACTGACTAAGACAACTTCAGACACATTACACGGCTTCCTAAATGCATGTCTGTCCATAAGAAAGGAAGTACCAAGAGAAGACAATACAGAGGCAATATCTTGGCAAGACGTTCTATCCTCCAGCAAAGAATAAATTGTCCTAAGACAAATCAGTAGAGAAGGCATTTAGAAAAAAGTCCAAACTTCCCAGACCAGCTCCCACAGCTATCCTATTCAACTGGTTCTCAAACGGTTCAGGCACGAGTATGATGGAAGTGAGAAGATCTGGGATATGCCATCAACTAACACGTGGCTGAATGTAAGGTCCCTCAATACATATTTTATTGACTCAAAGGCATAGAAAATGGTAACTTTTTAAAATATGAAAGGTAAAAACTATATAGTAATGCTGTTGAGCCTGAATAAATTACTCAATTCTACCTCAGTTTCTTCCGCTTTTTGGGGTGTGTGAGTGTGTGCGCTTGATGAAGCAGAAAGACAGAAGCCCATATCAAGGCTTCTGAAACTTTTTCTATACTCCATAAAGATTTATTTTCCTTCTGTATTATTTTTTCCTGTAAATACTAGAAGAATGTCATTATTATTCTGATTTAGCAGCATAATATTGTATGAGTGGAACATAGTTTAAAAGCAAGTTGACCTCAGACCAACCTGCCAGTGTACCACCCAAAGGAAACCACACCCAGAGAAGGCCCAACCAATCCAGTCACAGTCACCCAGCAGGAGCAAGGAAAAGAATTTCTCAGTAAGTCCATCAAGCTCACATTCCACAGATGACATAAAAATGTCTTGTTCCCCTGGCTGTAATGATATAAAAACTAAGGTGAAATAAAAGCAAAATTCAACCTAGTTGGTAAAATTATTTCCCAAGGGCAGTACTGTAACACAGTGAAAGCCACACACTTAATTTTTAAAAAGTAGGTTCAACTAATTGCAAACGTATATTTCACTTAACTCACTATACTGAAACATTTTATTCTTTACGTACTGAAAAATACCGTCATTTTAAAATGTAGTGACCAGAAAAACTGTAAATTGGATGCTTTACATTCCTTTTTGTATGAACTCCTTAAAAGCAAGTATGTCCTTTACACATTGAGCTCTTCCCATCTTAAGCTCACCAAAAGCAACTGTTCAGGCTCTGATGGCTTATACATACTATTCTGGAGACCTCAGCTTTAAGGTGTCACCTAACTTCTACAATTATTTTTTTTTTATGACTGATGGCAGCAGAAAACCATCTGACTGATGTTGGGGCCCCTAAAAACCTGTCCTCTGCAAGTCCCTAGTCAGAATTAAAAAAGAATCAGGTTTCAGAAATCATAAAACAACATGCAGGGAACTCTTGGTTCCATTTTGGCTTGTCGTCCATCTGCTTCCCTAGCAACACTACCTCCCAACTCAGATTATTCTTTCTCTCTGCCTCAGTTCCCACTCATTCACATACTGTTCATATGCATATGCCCCTTCTAGGCTGTGATGCAGATTCCTCCTGTCAAGACTCAGCACCTGAGTGAAGTGTCTTTCTTTGGCTGGCCTCAGTATTTGCTCTATTCTATGATGTGCCTATTTACATGTCACATCTTCCCTAGTATTGGTGCCTTCAGGGCTAGACTGGCATCTCCTCCAACTCTGACTCAACCCCAGTGGAACTCTAGGGCATGCCTAGCAGGTGCTCTGCTGCATATACAGGATGAGTCAGACTTGATCAACACTGAATACAGCCTGCCACCCAAAAATTGTTATCTACTGCAGGTTTGGTGTTGTGTTTATTTGGTGTTAGTCTCAAGGGAATAAATATACTCATGAGCAGATAGGAAAACATGACAGGCTAGTCTCCAAATTAGTTGTGAACCTTCATCCTGAAGCTCCTCTCAAGCCCTGGCCATACCTATAAATGTGCAGAGGAGCCCATGGTACCTTCTGGAGGTCACATGTGAGTATTCTTTCCTGAGCCTCAGAGCAAAGAAGATGACCCCCAGAGAGATCCCCTGGCATTGCACTTCATTCATCAGGAAAGGTGAGGAAATGATGACACCCAGGAACGTCAGGCTACTGAAACATACCTTTTCCTAAAAGGAACCAGAGGCAAGAAAAGCAACATGGAGAAAGTGGGAAGCATGTGTGTGTTCTAAAATGCAGTTGTGACAACGGTCACAGTTGTAAAAATAAAACTCAGCAAACCATGCAAAAACAGGTGAATGTAATGGAATCTATACCCTCCCTAAAAGCCGTTTTTACAATACACATACAAACACTGAGATTCCTATTGAGTGATTTGCAGTGGTCAGAATGAATTTCAGCATTCAGACTCCTACATAACACTCAAGGGAAAAAGAAATAACAGAGAAATCTAGATTTATCATCATCTCTTTTGCTTTAAAGCTGTTATACGCTCTGGCTATTTGATCTGCAAATTCTCTGATTAATAAAGTTTCAGAATATCTTCAAAATATCTGTAAACATTAGCTCAGTACCTGATTTCTGATCCAGTGTCTTCATTCAGCATGTTAACTCTATAGGGTTCTCACACCATAGTCACAACCCAAAAAGGAACAATTAACAACAGTAAAGAGGTCCCCGTGGTGAGATGGCTCAGTGGTTAAGAAGACATACTGGTCTTGGAGAGGGCCCAAGTTTGGTGCTCATCCCAAAACCCAAGTTAGGTAGCTCACACTCACTTATAACTCCATCTTCAGGAGATAAAATGCTATATTCTAGCCTCCAGGGAAACCTGCACTCACACATGTGCCCCGTGCATGTACACACACACACACACACACACACACACACACACACACACAAAACCCTTAAAAATATTGGAGTGTATAACATTTCATAAGGATTTTATGGTGTATAGTATGTTGCAAGCTTGTATTTCATTTGTGTATGTGATGTAAAAATCATCCTCTTTTAGTAATAATAATAACTGGAAAGCAATACTTCAAGGATGTATTTAATAGTCATTCTTGATACCCACAGTGGGTTGGTTTCAAGATCCCGGTGGGTACCAAAATACTTGTGTCTTCCAGTCCCTCACAACAAAGTGGCACATATAGCATTTGTATACAACCTATGCACACTCCCCCCATTTACTTTAAATCATCTCTACGAGGCTTACAATATCTAATGCAATGTAAAAGAACTGTAAGTAGTTGTTATCCTATATGATTTACTGGGCATAATATCTAAATGCAATGTAAGTAGTTGTTATCCTACATAGCTTACTATATGCACTCACTCCAAATGCAATTTGTAAAAAGGTTTTTAATCCAAAGTTGACCGAATCAATAGATTCAGAACCCTCAGATATATACATAGATGTGCCCAGTCATATAAATGCTAAGGCATTTATATTGGCATGAAATCACCTACAACTATGGCCCTGACCGGTTTACAACCATCTCTACAGCCAGACTGTTGAGGCCAGCACTGTGCTCAGCCAAACAAGAGAATTTTTCTTTTATTATCACACCAATTTTGAGAGGTGGTAGATCTTTGTCTGGTCCACAGGAAGCTTTGGGCTCCATACCCATTTCACTTGGGTAGAAATTGAACTCTGGGAAACAAAACAGAAGAGATACAGATGAGACCAGCCTAAGCCTGCATACTGAAAACTGAAAGGTTCAAAGATAACTTTAGAATAATAAGAATTGCCCCCACACTGCTTTTCAATGGCTGTTTTATCATGCTTATTCTCTTAAGGAGCTCCTTACATAATATACAAGAGGATTTCTAATGATGATTATTTTGGTGAAAGCATGAGGCAAGTTACTGACCAGCCTTTTTTATTTTTCATACTTCCAAATGCTGCAACGAATTTTGACCCAATCTCTTAAAAATATAATACAATATTATAATAATTTGTCTTTTAGTTTACTACTGAAGAAGATAAGAGGCAGGAAGAGGTGTTTAAAATTTAAAAGGGGAGGTTTTAAGGAAGGATCAAGGAAAAAAGAAACAAATAGTAACAATCAACGGAAGAAGTGAATTCAGCCGAAATGGGAAAGGAAAACCACAGTGTCCAAAGGAGAGGGAAGAGGCTGAACAATAACATTCTTTAGAAATGGCATCACAGGGGAGGCGACCCAGGATGGTTCTTGGCTATCCCCAGACATCCCAAGGCAGCAGTGTCACAGTCCCTTGGGTACTAGGATCTCATTGTAAACTTTTCAAATACTATAAAGATGAAGTTCTTCCATTTGTGTTAGTTGGAGCCTGCACCAGACTTCTAGGAGGAAACGTTAAACAGATTTTATCACTCACCCTGTTCTGCACTGATTACCTTTTTCTGCAAAAGAACATTGCCAGTAGTCACTTAGATTGTTTTAGACATAAACATATAACTGTTATAAATGCAACTTTGAGGCAGGCAGTGATGGTACACACCTTTAATCCCAGCCTTCTGAGGCAAAGGCAGGCGGATCTCTGTGAATTCAAGTCCAGCCTCGTCTACAGAGCTAGGTCCAGGGCAGCCATGGCTGTTACACAGAGAAACACTGTCTCAAATCAAAGGAAACAAAAATAAATAAATAGAACATCCCCATTGTCTCAATGTGTGGGTGCACCCCTCGCGGTCCTGAGTTCCTTGCTCGTGCTCTCTCTCCTTCTGCTCCTGATTTGGACCTTGAGATTTCAGTCCGGTGCTCCAATGTGGGTCTCTGTCTCTGTCTCCTATCATCGCCTGATGAAGGTTAATATTCAGGAGGATGCCTATATGTTTGTCTTTGGATTCACCTTCTTATTCTAAGACAATGGGGATGTTCTATTTATTTATTTTTGTTTCCTTTGATTCGAGACAGTGTTTCTTCTCTTAGCTTCTAAGGCCAGCTGGCCTGGGTCTGAAAAAGCATGGGATAAAACTTGCTTTACATAGCGGACAATGAGGACTACTGAGAACTCAAGAACAATGGCAATGGGTTTTTGATCCTACTGCACGTACTGGCTTTGTGGGAGCCTAGGCAGTTTGGATGTTCACCTTACTAGACCTGGATGGAGGTGGGAAGTCCTTGGACTTTACACAGGTCAGGGAACCCTGATTGCTCTTCGAGCTGATGAGGGAGGGGGACTTGATCGGGAGAGGGGGAAGGAAATGGGAGGCGGTGGCAGGGAGGAGGCAGAAATCTTTAATAAATAAATTAATTAAAAAATAAATAAGTAAATAAACCTTTGCCTATATCACCAGCTGCATCTATGAACTTTAAAGGCACGGGTGGGGAATGTCAATTTTTTATGACATAAGAACCGCATGCCAAGAATGGATGCAGAGCATAATAAGCTCTCAGAGATGGTGTTTCTTTTTAGGAGCTGGATTGCTTTGAGAATTAGAGTCAAGCATTAATCTTCCTAGAAAAAAAAATGTGCCTAGTCAGGATACTTACAATGCTGCTAGTCTTTAAACTCTAGTTCAAGAAGTCTGTTCTCAAAGCTCATTGCCTAGGGCATGACCATGGGGGTAAACAAGCCCCAACTCTAGGTGGAAGGGCTAGTTTTAATGTAGGCAGGAACAAATGCACGGCCTCCAAAAAAGCAGAGGAAGAGGAGACAACAACTCGACAAGCCAGTCCCATGGTAGACTTGGGATCTACCCTAGAAGGGAAGCTGCTGAAGAAAGTCAGGGGTGCCCTGATAAAGAATACAAGCTGAGCTCTGCAGGTGGTATGAAGCCACTGGGTACTGAGAACCAGGATGTGTCCTCAGCAGACTGACTTCTCAAAAGAACTCCACTCCCACGCTGGCTGCAGAGAAAGTGAAAAGCAGAGCAGAGAGAGGGGAGGTGTGGGCAGGAAGAAGCCATCTAGCTAGCAAGGATGACAGAAAATCAAAAGGCCTGAGTTGGATATGGGATAGGAGCAGCTATGCTGGGGCTAGGGTGTTTGATGCCACTATGAAGTCAATTACTAGGTCTCTGACACAGGATGGGATGAATAACATCTCCACTGTATTCTGTGGCAAAATTACTGGGAGGGGACACTTATGCTTCCTCTGTGAACATTTCTCATCATTTCACCCACGCTTATGGCTTTACTCCCAAGGGTTTCAGAAAGACATAGAAGGCGAGCTTTTTTCTGCTCTAGTCTCCCAAGGAGCAGGAATACTGCTGCCTGTTTCGCAGCACCCCCAACACAGGTGTGCAAAACAATAAATAAATGAAGCAGCCTAGGTGTTACAAGGCTAGAATTAGACATCCTCTAGAACAAAGGATTCCATTCTCCAAATAAAAAGCGCTCATGCAGAGACTGTCATTTTGTTTAAAATCAAGTCATATGAACTGTATTTTGTTGGGGGGAGGGGTGTTCTCTTTTAAATCCTCAGAGCAGGACAATGGGCAACAATATTTGACTCAAAACATCTGGAGGCCAGATCTATGAATAGCTCTATGAGGTGGCCTGATAGCAAACTCCCCTTTAAAACTGCAAAGAAGCTGAAATGCTACAATCAAAAGAATGTAGTAAATACTATATATCACACCAACTACTTCCAACTCAGCAGCAGTATGGAAGCAAGCCAGTACACACTACCATATACCCCAGGCACTCTGGCAGAACTTCTGGACTCTATGGCATCCAGAGGACATTAGCATCCACACTGAACCTCTTTAAAAGCTACAGTGAAATATGTGAAGAATTCCAGGCAACCTAACAAACCTTCAGCCTGGCATGCAGGTATTAGGCCACAGCCAACTAAGCCTGGCTGCTGTGCACATAGGATTCAAGCTATTTCCCTCAGGGGGTACAGTTCTGGGGCTTGTCCAAAAAGAGCACAGTATTATCATCAAAGGGAATTGTCAGGTAAACTGAACCTGCTAATGAGCTCAACAGGCTGGCCACCTGTATCACTGGAACAATGCTTATCAGAAGTGCATGCTGAGTTCCTTTGTTGGCACAAACCTTGTGTGCTCAAGGTCTGCCTCATGGTGGGAGAAGGAACATGAAAGAACTAAGCAGTTATCTTGAGATCCAGAAAGCAAAGAAGGTCAAAGGTCCATGCTTTTCTGGCTTTGAGAGATGACCCAGCATTTCCATCACAGAGAATGAGAATACAAGGAGGAAGGCCTTTTTTTCCCCTGTATCTTCTGAAGCAACAGCCCAGTGCTCTAATTCCAAATATTACTCAATCTCAAAATACCCTATCCTTGCAAGCATCCATATTTATTACCTTTTCAAAGGAGAGGCTGCCTTGCCATCTGCCCATGCAGTCTTGATCCCAGATGTCCCCAGTATCATGAAGCAGTCTTACCCCTCAGGACCTAATGTGGACCCCAGAGTCTTCTATGCCCAAATAGATGAGGACTGTAAGAACGAACAGAAGGAAAATGGATGGATGGATTGATGGATAGACCTAAAGATGGAAAGGGGCAAAAGAAGAATGTGGAAATAGAAATGATGTGAAAAGAATGCCAAAGTCATGTTGGACAAGCATTACCTACAGACATTTCCCTACAATGTTAATCAGCCATCTTAGCAACAGCCATGAATAGACATGGCATCAAATTTGTGAACACACTGCCAGTTTAAACTCCATGGAATACAGAAATCAGGAAAAAAAAATGAATGGTGTCAGACTTCTTGGAACCTAAACAATGTAACTGTAGAGATGCTCCAAAATGAATATAAACTGATTAAGTTCTTAGCTTTTCTTTTTTCTACCCTGAAGGCAATTCAGAGCCTACCAAAGCTGCCAGCAGCCCCCCCCCCAGCTGTTTCCTTCTAGGTTTCAGAGTCAGGGACTTTGCAGAGTCATGTGGGTAATGCAAAGTGGGGCATCAAGCCAAAGCCTAGACATCAGCCTTAAGATTTTTATGGAATTAGCTGTGTCAGGTTTGAGACTTGTCTGGGACCTGCCACTCCTTCCTTTCCTGCTTTTTTCTCTACCATATGCCTGCTCCACCAGTGTATTTAGAAAGCGTATAGCTTGTCTGGTTCTACAGGTTCAGAGTTGGAATAGAATTTTGCCTCAGAATGAATCACACAAGTCTCAGGCAAAACTGATTTAGATGCTATGTAGAAGACTCTTTGGGCATCAGATGTCTGAATTAATGTTGGAATGAATTTATACTTTGGGGCTGCTAAAATGGGAAAAAAATTGTAAGAAGGCCATGAATTTTGAGGGGCCAAGGCCAGAATACTATGAACTAGATTATGCACCATATAAAGTTCATATTAAAGTTGTAATCTGGAAAATGACAGCATTTGGAAATAATGCCTCTGAATAAGTAATAAAAATTAAATATTTTCATAAGGAAGGACACAGCACCCAATCTTGTAGGGCAAATGTCCCTATAAGATTATGACAAGACTATAGGTAGTACCAATAAGATCTCGAGCTCAAAGCCAGCCTGGGCAACAGAGTGAGATAGTGTCTCAAAAAAGATGAAGAGAAATCAGAGCTTGCTTTCTTTGTTTTGTTAGGACACAGTAAGAAAGTAACTTTATTTCCACAAGGAAATAAAAAGTGTCCATACAAGAAACAAACTGTGCCAGAATATGATGTAGACATTCTGGCTTCCAGGATTATGAGAAAAGAAACACCTGCTTTTGGAGACCCTAATCCAGAAGCATTCTGTAATGGAAGACAAGGTAAATCGAAGACCCCAAGTTTTCAGAGAAGACGTGCAAACTAGGGGGTAAATAGAGGCAGTGAGCAACAGGTCAAGGTCTAAAATTAAGACACCGGTTGGTACCTTTCACTTCACTAATCACACCAGTACAGTCATTTCACTCAGGAGCCACTATTCTTCTCAATGGACACTTGACAATTTCTGGAGACTTATTTTCAGTTACCATAAGAACAGATCGGGCAGTGTTTCCAGTATCTTATGAGTGGAGAGAACGAATGTTCTTCATCACAGAGAATGTTGCGGCTGCAAATGCCTATAGTACTATCTATAAAAATAGCTAGCAATGTATAAGTTTAAAAATGTGCAGCTGGGTAGTGATGGTGTATACCTTTAATCCCAGCACTCCAGAGGCAGAGACAGAGGCAAAGGCACAGGCAGAGGCAGAAGAATCTCTGAATTCGAGACCAGCCTTGTCTACGGAACAAGTACCAGAGCAGCCAGGGCTACATAGAGAAATTTTGTCTCAAAAAATATATAGGTAGGGGTGTGTGTGTGTGTGTGTGTGTGTGTGTGTGTGTGTGTGTGTGTGTGTAAAACAGCTGCAACAAAATTCTATTTAAAACAGCCAGAAAAAAAAGAAAGAAGCAAGCTAAATGTCTAATGCTAAGGATATGATCCAACGAATTGTTACATGCATATCATTCATTCATTCATTATCTGGGCTTGGTGATACACAACTTGAATTCTAGCACTTCAAAGGCTGGGGGCTAGATGATCTCAAGACCCTGTCTTAAAAAAAAAGTTGCCAGGTAGTGGTGATACACGCCTTTAATCCCAGCACTTGGGAGGCAGAGGCATGAGGATCTTTGTGAGTTCAATCTTGTCTACAAAGTGAGTTCCAGGACACTAGCTGTTAAACAGAGAAACCTTGTCTTGAAATCACCCCCCCCCCACCAAAATGTTTTCATTGAATACTAGCTCCATGGGGGTTTGTTATGGATAGAAAAATAATCAAAACACAATTTGCATCATTGTAAAACATACCTAAGATTTTCTTTCCTTTCTTCTCCTTTTTTGAGACAGAGTCTCAAGTAACCCAGGCTGGTCTCAGGCACACTATCAAATTGATAATGTCCTGATCTTAAATTCTGATCTTCCTGTCTCCATTCCTCTAGTACTGAGATTACCACCATACCTGGTTTTATGCTGTACTGGCATGCTAGGCAAGTATTCTACATACTGAGATACATCCCCAGTGCAATAACTTTTAAAGGATGTTTAACAAGACACTGTAATAATGTAGGAGTACTTTAACGAGATTGTTAGGGAGAAATTACTAGATAAATGATTACATTTTTGTTCCTTTGTTTCCGGGGTGGGGATTGAGGTAAGACCCCCTAAATTTAGCTGTAGCTGTTGTAGGTGGTGTACACGAAAAAATAAAAGTAAAAGGAGTTCACACAGAATCCACCATGGCCTCCCCTTCTTGCAATCCCTAGGGGCAAGTGGGCTATAGATGAATTCTGAGTTCTGCTTTCTCTCTACCTATGAGCACTTTTAGCAAGATGATAAAAGCTAGAATCACATGACTCCAGAGGTGCCTAGGCCACTTCCACCTATAGACTTGTTCTGTCTGGCTTTCTGGTTGTCCCTGGGGATGCTCTGCCATTGTTATGGTGGGCTGTTAGCAGTTAAAATCAGAAGATTTCATTTCTGAAATAAAACCCTAAAAAATGAAGAGCTGGGACACATTGGTAATAGTTGCTAAAGAAGAAAAAGGGGCAAATTATGACTAGGGTCATCCATTCACTCTTACCACAGGCCCCACCACTCTGTAACATATTACATCTGGCCAATTGTTGTGAGTCAACCCAGGTGGGTACCTTAATGTGCAATGACCCCTGCAAGCTGAACATAGAGAAGGGAAAGCCTTCCTGGGGAACAGTCTGGGCAGCCTAATAGCACGTACCAAGAACACTTGCCAGGTGAGGCGTGCAGTAAGTTTGGGATAAATGATGCTCATAAGCCTCAGGCATGTCACCTTGGCTAAGGATGAGAGCACTAAAGGACCCCACCCTAGCAAAAGCTCCATGAAGACTGTAAAGTGTTATGCATTTGCTTAAATATTCACTGAAGAAAAGCTATTTGAGATCTTCAGTGCCAGGAGGTAACCTCAAGGAATTCGGCTCTACCGGGGAACAAACAAATAAAAAAACCCCACTGCCCAACACACTCACCACACTCACCCTGTGGGAGGGACTCAGACAGAGCATGAAGGAAGTTGGGGGCAGGAAACTAGATGCTCGATAAAAATATAAATGTTTTTGTGGTCAGTAGAACACCAAACTTGTATCCTGATCCCCATTTCTCACCTCTGCTTCAAAGATATAATACAATGACATTTATAGCTGTTCCACAGTTGTTCTTCCTTTACAAGTGCCAACATTTACAGTTTCCAAGGTCAAGTGTTCCATATCCAAACACTTACACAAGCATGTTCATATCAGCAGTATTCAGCATGTGGAAATACCCCCAGTGCCCATCAAGAGATGAATGGATAAACAAAGTATGACCTATCCATATAATGGAATATTACTCAGCTATAAAAGCAAATGATGTATTGACATAGGTTACATCAGATGAATCTTGAAATCATTATGCTAAGTAAAAGTGGTAAAGTAAAAGGACACATACTCTGTTCTAGTCACATGAGAAGGGCAGACTAGACCAATTCACAAATACATGAAGCAGATTAGTAGTTGTCTAGGGCTGGAGGTTAGGAGGAATGAAGAGCAACTACTTAATAGGAACAAGGTTTTCTTTGAGGCTGATAAAAATGTCTTGGAACAAGATAAAGGTGATAGTTGCGCAACATTGTACACATACTGAATGTTATCGAATTATACAGTTTAAAGTGTTAGTGATTAATGTTGTTTAATTTTTATTTTAATTTTTAGCCTGAATATTTTTATGTGTGGGAGGAGGGATAATGAATATCAGTAGTGTCCTAGGGCCTACTGGTTAGAATCTTCTGGAAAGAGACTATGTGTGCATGCATGTGTGCATGTGTAACTATAAATATATAATTATTATAAAGCCCCCCAGGTTAATCATACTTGCAGCTAGGATTTAAAAGTAGCCGGTAAAGACGCTGGATGTTCATATAACCAGACAGAAAAATAGAATGCATTACAAATGAACTAGAGAGCCCTTGTCAAGAATCAGCTTACTTGCTGTAAGTGGTAAACAAGCTCAAACATTAATGGGCCCTTTGCAGAACTAACCAGCCTCTAGTTGCATCCACAATCAAATCAACAGAAAAAAAAAGATGGATGCAATTAGGAGCTTCCCCAAACACCAGTGGTTATATATGTCACTGGATAGAAGGCCCACAGGACTGCTATCCAGACACTTTGGGACTGTGATTCCTGAAGAGAATATGAGGAACAAGGCCCACCATAAAAATAGACTTCAAGTTTATGATGTTGCAACTGTCTTCATGGTGGATACTTTTTACAGGTATTTCAGAAATTGGGTGTTAAGTCAGAGGTCTATGAATGTGATACCGTTTAATTAAACAATTTCACTGGAGTAGTTACTATGAGGGAATCATTAGATTTATTCATTTGTCCTTTTATTGACCATGATACAAATGACACCTTTCTCTAGCATCTTCTTTTCTGATTCTGATTTGGCCCTTTGTTTCAGTAAATATAAAACCTATTTACTAAAAGAGTCATGGTCTAATACCAGGTATGTCCAAGCCGCAGCCCACAGGTCACATGCAACTAAGGACAGTTATGAATGTGGCCTAACACAAAATGAAAATTTACTAAAACCATTAATATTTATTTTTTTGATAACCTGAGTGCATGCTTTTCAAGCATGAACTTTGCAGATGATGACAGCATGTCACAGAATCAAATGTTATATTTCTATTTCATCTGTATTTTTAAAGCAAGTGGTGTGAGAGGAATAAAGAACTTAAGAACATTAGTTTCATAAAAAAACCGACACTAATTATTAGAAGAATTTAATTTTAATGTAGATTTGCAATTTTGTAGGGAAAATATCCATGCACACAAACACACATTCATATTCTCTCTCTCTCTCTCTCTCTCTCTCTCTCTCTCTCTCTTCTCTCTCTCTCTGTATGTATACATTTTATATATGTATATATATGTATGCATATATATTATTCTTTCTTACAAACTTTTGAAAACATTGCTAGGAAACAACTTCAACAAAACCAATTTTAGTAACTCATACACTTGAGGTGCCATTATGTCATGGGCTTGCTTCATGGAAAATTTCCTGATTCCCATTTATTTTAGCAGTTTGGATTATGATGAAGTCCCTTCATCACCTTCATTAATTTGAGATGAAAGGGAAAAGCAACTCAACACCAGTGAGTCCTAAAAAGACCACAGAAAATACATAAAAGGCACAGAGGCACATTCATTGCCCCTGTAAAGTGATCAGTGAAGATCCCACCATTGACAGATGACCTGAAGATCCAAGCTACAATCTTGCCAAGGATTCTTCTCCAAAATGATCTCATGGGACATAAAGATAGAGGAAAAAAACAACTTAACTCATGCTTCCCACCACCTGCTTTTGGTCAATCTACAAGGGCTTTAGAACTCAAAAATGAGACAGAAAGGAACACTGGTCCCTGAATGCTGAAATAAAACCTTAAGTTGTTATTTTCACTGGTACACAAAAGGGATGAGGTCCCCTGCAAACAGTGAGAGGTCAGTAACCATTCCTAAATAGATAAGAAGAAAGAACTATGTATCTCTAAGTGACAAGAGAAAAGAAGTATTTCTGAAGGAAATGGAGCCTTTGTAGTACATCAAATATTGACTGAGCTGGCACAAGCTTATGAACTGGGACACTGACAACGACTCAAGAAAAAAAAATCAGTCACCAGTTTATGAAAAACATTATAGATATCTACATTTTAAATGGCAAATGGGTGATAAATAGAACAACAAAAATAATTCCATTAACAACTCTAGAAGCAAAAATAAAAAATAAAAAAAATAACTCCAGGAGCATAAGAAGTACATGTGTTCATATTTTAAAATTCAAGGTATGACGTATTGCTAAAACCCCCAAGGCAGAGATGATGAACGTTGGAAGTTGTTCAAACAAGAACTGTTGGTTGAGGCCACTACAGTGGCACTTGAATTCGAAAGCTACTCTGTCATTCTCTTGTAACTGCATATGAATGCAAGAAGCTATTATTGGTAATCGTTGACACTTTTGTCAATATGCCATGTACATGGTGACATTTTGGAGGTTTATGATATGGGCTGTGGAAGAGGGAAGATTGGTTTCTGGTGTCTTGGCTTTTAATACTGAGATTAACAAGATGGCAATCTTAGGTTAACCTGGATCAGATCAATCACAGAATGATTTATCTCAAATGCCTTTTTTTTTTTTTTTTGGTTTTTCGAGACAGGGTTTCTCTGTGGTTTTGGAGCCTATCCTGGAACTAGCTCTTGTAGACCAGGCTGGTCTCGAACTCACAGAGATCCGCCTGCCTCTGCCTCCAGAGTGCTGGGATTAAAGGCGTGTGCCACCATCGCCCGGCTCAAATGCCTTTTTAATAAGTGTATGTATAGCAAATAAAACAAGACCATGGTGCTGAAGAACTGTCAGTGTCAATGTAACACACTTTTGGGAGGTGATAACCATAGACTCAAGCCCTGTCATTTCAAGTTCTTAATCACTCTACGAATTAGCAAATAATCACCACTTTTAAATAATAATAATAATAATAATGATAATAATATAACTTTCTAAGCACAATTATTTACAACACATGGGCTTTCATAAAGTGCATGGCTCTCTTCAATCGATGCAATCGTTAATGTATCTTTAATGTATTACCTCTTACGAATGTAGTAAAATTGTAAGAACAGAATGTATACACTGACCGGCATTTTCTTTCACACAAAATTCCTTGTAACAGCAGCAGAGTTGCAGACAATATAGAAAAGTAAGCTCCTTTCTGTTGATCCAACTGTTACAACTGAATGTCCATTTGGGTGTTATATGCTGTTGCCCAAGCTAACAGGAGTCTGAGAGAAGGTCTCAATAAGGGTGAACTACACATATGACCAAAGCACAGCATCCAGAGTCTTAAGAAATCACACACATCTATGTCTGAGAACATTCGTCTTTGCCCTCATCCATAACTGTCTGACTCTAAGGAAAACTACTATCTCCTAACTAGTTCCATGCCTCAGCTACTTCCCTAGTCTCCTACAACAGTGACATGTTAACTCTTTCAAGTAGAGTGGCTTCCTAGCCTATTTTGAATCAAACCCAGAGTCCCTGTCAATAGATACTACAAATATCACTTTCCAACTGGCTCGTTGTTCATCACTTAAGTCTCTGTGAGGTTTTTTTTCTCCCTATAAAGCTCTTTACCCAGATGAGAGGACCCTTTATGACCATCTTCAGGGATTAGCTATAAGGCCACAGCCTCTCCTGATAATTTCCTCAAAAAGACTACCTATATGTATCACACTCAATCAGACTTCCTCAAGAAGAATTTTCACTTTAGAAAATACTAACATATTCACTATTGTCTTTGTGATCACTACACTACTTGTCCATAGGGACAGGTATGACCACTTGGTCTCAACTTTGTAAACACAAGAGATGGCTTATTGTTTGTCATGAGAGGTCATCTTGGGCTTGGTAGGGTACTGAGCAATGTTACTGGCTTCCAACCCACTATATGACCTTAGGCCACACTACCCCCACCCACCACCATGTTGTGACAGCCAAAAATGTCTTCCATCATTGCCAAATGTCCCCTGGAAGGCAAAAATTATCCCTGGCTGAGAACCACCACTTTAAATGGAATTTGTGAACCTAAGGGTGAAGATATTTTACAGCTTTAGGCACATATTGCTAGGAAAATACCTAAGCATACAGTGAAGTTAACTCTTCGTTGCTTTCCACTGCTTCTCTCTAACCCTGCCGAACCTAAATTCCCCTTCTCCTACCAAGCACATTAAGCACCACATGAACAAGGATTTTCTAGGACATGCATATGGACAAGGAGCCTCTACCTCCTCTCTCTACACTCTTGACAGTTTCCTTCAAAGATCCAACAGCAAAGACTTTATTGGAAAATTTTATTTCACCCCAAAAGTAAGGTCTACTGTGTGTACAACTAAGCATATACCTAAAGTACTGATGTGATGCAAGCAGATATGACAGAAAATCTTAACCTTGCAGCAAATTCCATTCTTAAAAAAATGGCTAGGATGATAGCTCAGTTGGTAAAAACTTACTTTGCAAACAAGAAAACCTGATATCAATCCCTAGAATCCACATAAAAAAGAAACATATAGTGGCTTGTACATGTAATCAGACAGATTTCTGGAGCTTACAAGTCAATCAGTCTAATCCATTTGATGAACATTAGACCAGTGAAAGTCTCTATCATACACACACACATAATATATGATATATATGTAGGTATATATGATATAAAATATGTAGACAGATATATAAGATATAAAATATTTAGATAGATATAAATAATGGTTGGCAGCACCTGAGAAAGGGCTCCCCCAAGATTGTTCCTTGACTTTCCACATACATATGTGCACCTACACATCCATGAGAATACCCCACACACATAAACAAAAAACAATAAAAAGAAATAAAATGTAGAACTTGTTATACAGTAGACACTGACCTAACTGTATAAACCATCTTGCTGAATCTTCAAAAGCACCTAGCAAATAAATATCTCCACTAAATTTTAGAGAAGAGGAAACAGTATCAGAAAGTTCACAGCAAATAGCAGAGCCAGAAGTAGACCTAGGCTGTCCCTTACCTGCAATCAATCAGTCCACACAGTTAGTGATACAGTGTAAGGTTAGTTAGTGTCCACCCTGCTTCTGGTCACCTGTTCAAATGCTAATTAAAATACAAAAAGTGTGGAATACAATTTTCAGAGGTTCATTCAAAATCAGAATGCTGATATTTAAAGACCTAAATGTCACATTGGTTCTCTTTTATCCTAATCTTGTCATATAACCAGATAATACTTCAACTTTCCTAAAACAATCAGAAATATGAGTGAGTCATCCCACATGACCAATGACTCTGAGTGAAAAAGTTAGCTGCCTCTGTCATTATTACCAGGCTGTTGTATAGTACTGTTCCCTCTTACAGTTGCCAAAGCTCCTAAGCAATAGTAACATGCGACTTCTTGGCACCTTGCCCTAACAATTGTAAGGACATTTTGAGAAGCCCCCAAATCCTTTTGCATGGTAAGAGGTTGCCAAGTCTAATCTACATAGTCTGATCTCTCCAACTACAAAGTCAAGGTAGCTATCTGAATTTTAAAGATTTTCCCTTAAAAATTGCTTGTACAAACTTTATTAGCTATACCCATCATACAATAAACTCTTCTTATCATGTGTACAATTCCAGGATTTTAGTAAATTTAGTGAATTGTATGACACATATTTCAATTTTAGGATATTATTCAGTAAGATATTTCTTGCCTTTTTGCCAATACCATCTCTTCTCACTTCTAGACCCAGACATCACTAATTCGTTTTCCACCTTTACAAATTTATAGTTTCTGGACACAGTAGTAATCAGAACATACAATCTGGTGTCTTTGTCTCATTGTTTCACTAAGCATCTTGTTTCTGAAGTTTGCCCAATAATTTCCCTTTTCATGTAAAAACCATCCTGTACTTGGGACTATACGCCACTAGTTCAAGCTGTATTGGGAAAGCCTGAAGAATTTTCTGTGACTCACTGTGGAATGAATCTTTTGTGATATACCTAGGATTATGATGGTCAAATACAGGAGCATATACTCATTCAGCAACAGAGTAGGTGGCAAAGATTCCTAGGGAAATTTTACTATTTCAAACCAAATCTCCATTATTTTAGGAGCTACATTTTGACTTGCAGATGTCTGTGATCTTCCTAAAAGTATATGAAAGCTTCCAGATGCTGACACCTTTATCAGAACACAGAATCACCCCCATCACATCTGATTTCCCAAGTTCCATGATTCCAAAAATACATGAAGCCTCAAAGCAAGTCTGTTTGGTTCTAAAAAGTCATTGGCATAGAAAAGAAACATTGGTAGAAATACTGGTGAAATCCAAATGTCTAAAGTTTGCCTATCAGTAATCTGAATCAAGATTAACTTCTCAGTTTCAACAAAGCTACTATAATAATATTAGAAGTTAACAAATTTTACAGCTCTTCAATAACTCTAAAATATTCCAAAATAGAGTGTGTTAAAAAACAAATAAGCTGAAAGGCATTATTTTAACCCTACATTTAAAAACATCATCTTCCTTCTAAGGCAAACATGAAGCAAAAAAGAAAAAGAAAGAAAAAGAGGAAGGAAGGAAGGAAGGAAGGAAGGAAGGAAGGAAGGAAGGAAGGAAGGAAAAAAGGAAGGAAAAAAGGAAGGAAAAAAGGAAGGAAAAAAGGAAGGAAAAAAGGAAGGAAGGAAGGGGTACAGAGGAGCATTACAATAAGAGTACTTTATTGTAAATATCACAGGTAACTAAAACATTTAAAAATAAGGGATATAAGTGACAGTATATGCGTTAATGACAGCTTATAGGAATGCCATGAGGACACTGGGCGGTAGTGCACACACCTTTAATTCCAGCACTCAGGAGGCAGAGACCAGCCTGGAATACAGAGCTAGTTCCAGGACAGCCAGACCTACACAAAGAAACCTTGAAAATCAAACTATAAAAATTAAAATTAAAAAAAGTAAATGCCATGATGAAAACTACAAGTGACACTGGGTAGAAAAAAAGTAAATGAATATAGCTTTGTGGGCTGGAAAAAAACCCAGAATCTCAAGAAAGAAATTGAAGAAGACACCAGAAAGTGGAAATATCTCCCACGCTTTTGGGTAGGCAGAATTAGTATAGTAAAAATGGCAATCTTACCAAAAGCAATCTACAGATTCAATGCAATGCCCAGAAAAATCCTTCACAGACCTCAAAGAATAATACTCAATTTCATATGGAAAAGCAAAAAACCCAGGATAGTCAAAACAATCCTGTACAACAAAAGAACTCTTGGAGGCATCACAATCCCTGACTTCAAACTCTACTACAGAGCTACAGTACTGAAAACAGCCTGGTATTGGCATAAGAACAGACAAGAGGACCAATGAAACTGAATAGAAGACCTGGATATTAATCCACACACCTTCAAACATCTGATTTTTGAAAAAGGAGCAAAAAATATCAAATGGAAAAAAGAAAACATATTTAACAAATGGTGCTGGCATAACTGGATATCAACATCTAGGAAAATGTACCAAACTCAAGTCCAAATAGATCAAAGACCTCAACATAAAGCCAGCCACACTGAACCTTATAGAAGAGAAAGTGGGAAGTACACTTGAACGTATTGGCACAGGAGACCACTTTCTAAATATAACCCCAGTAGCACAGACACTGAGAGAAACAATTAATAAGTGGGACCTCCTGAAACTGCAAAGCTTCTGTAAAGCACAGGACACAGTCATCAACACAAAATGGCAACCTACAGAATAGGAAAATATCTTCACTAACCCCCATATAAGACAGAGGTCTATTCTCCAATATAAAGAACTCAATAAACTGGTCATCAAAATAACACATAATCCAAGTTTTAAAAAAATGGAGTAGAGTCCTAAACAGAGAACTCTAAACAGAGGAATCTAAAATGGCTGAAAGACACTTAAGGAAATGTTCAACATCCTTAGTCATCAGAGAATTGCAAATGAAAACAACTCAGAGATTCCATCTTATACCTGTGAGAATGGCCAAGATCAAAAACACTGAGGATAACTTATGCTGGAGAGGTTGTGGGGAAAAGGAAACACTTCTTTCTGCATTGCTGATGGGAATGCAAGCTGGTACAGCCCCTTTGGATGTCAGTGTGGTGATTTCTCAGAAAATTAGGAAACAACCTTCCTCAAGACCCAGTAATACCACTTTTGGGTATATAGCCAAAGGATGCTCAATCGTGCCACAAGGACATGCGCTCAACTATGTTCATAGCAGCAGCATTGTTTGTCATAGCCAGAACCTGGAAACAACCTAAATGTCCCTCGACCGAAGAATGGATAAGGAAAATGTGATACATTTACACAATGGAGTACTACACAGCAGAAAAAAATAACATCTTGAATTTTGCAGGAAAATGGATTTTGAGTGAGGTAACCCAGACCCAGAAAGACAATTATCACATGTACTCTCTCATAAGTGGTTTTTAAACACAAAGCAAAGAAAACCAGCCTACAATTCACAATTCCAGAGAACTTAGACAACAATGAAGACACTAAGAGAGACTTACATAGATCTAATCTACATGGGAAGTAGAAAAAGACAAGATCTCCTGAGTAAATTGGGAGCATGGGGACCTTGCAGGGAGGATTGAAAGGAGGAGGGGAGAGGCAGGGAGGGGAGCAGAGAAAAATATAGAGCTCAATAAACATCAATAAGAAAAGTAACAGGGGAAAAAATCCAGAAACTCAAGTTTAACTGACTTAAAAGATAAGAAGACATGTATAATTTTATGTGAGAAAAAGTACTGGGGGTAGATAGCCCAGAGGTGTAATTCATCTATCCACACACCTTAGCAAGGGATGTTAGCAAGGGATAGTCTTTCATTTTCCCCAGTCACAACCAGCTCCTTCCTAGCACAAGGGCAGCAGTACAGCTGCTTAATCCCCACAGGGTATTATTTAGCTCCATGTCACCTTATGGAGGAGAAGGCCTTCTCTTCAACCATTCCTGCCCCATACCTCATATCTAAGATCAACCAGAATTCTGTGTCAAACAACTGTAGACTCTTATGCCAAATGTCAGGTTTAGTTCACTGTCGGGCACTATTAATATTTAGTGCTGGATCACTTTTGTTATGAGGGCATTTTTTTTTAAAATTCCCGCCTTCTCCCCGCCTCCCATTTCCCTCCCCCTCCCCCCACTCTTCTCCCTCCCACTACTCTCCCCCTCCTCCCTCCCCCTCCCCCTCCCTCTCCAGTCCAAAGAGCAGTCAGGGTTCCCTGCCCTGTGGGAAGTCCAAGGTCCTTCCCCCTCCATCCAGGTCTAAAAAGGTGAGCATCCAAACAGGCTAGGCTCCCACAAAGCCAGTTCATGCAGTAGGATCAAAACCCAGTGCCACTGTCCTTGGCTTCTCATCAGCCTTATGAGGACATCTTATGCATTGCAGGCAGCCCTTTGTGTAGGATACCCACCACCCTCCTTGGCCTCTACCTACTACATGTCATCCCCCTGTTGTAGCAGTCAAAATATCTCCAAATACTGTTAGATGTCCTGTGGAAGAGGATAAGAGCCTCCCCGTTTGAGACTTAGTGTTTAAAAGCAATTAGAATTTTATCAAGAACTGCAGATGGATTCCATCCTGAGTCAAGATAAGAAGAGGCCATTCTAACAAAATAGAGGCACTGACATCTTTGTAAGGAGGCATTCCTCTTGAGTATGCTAGAATTTATGAGAAAAATTCAAAGAAATAAGGAAATGTAAAACGATCATTACAAATCAGTAAAACTTGTTCCCATATACATGATTACATTCAACATTTATGGAGGACATAAAATATGAATGAGTTAAAAAAAAGATAATTTTAAAAAATTGATTTTTTTTCTTAGTTCCTTCAACCCCCAATTTCCGATTCCTCGCTTTTCATTTTGAAAAAGATCCACGGGAGTATTACAAAGAATTATCCAGGGACAACCGCATCAGACATCTATGAGATGATACACATGAAAAACTGATTAGTTGTTGACTGGCTTTAGGGAAGATAAGGAGTAGCTGCTAATGAACATGTGCTTTCTATGAGGAGGGGTGGCAAGAATTAGATAGTGGTGATGGTTGACAGCCTCATGAACATACCAAAGATGCTAAATTGTACCCCTTTAAAGTGGATTATCTTATAGTATGTAAATTATATTTCAAAGTTTTAAAACTAAGCAATAGATATACTAATTAAAAGGCAAATTGAGTCAACTCCACACAATGAGACAAAGAGTTTATTTATTTTAGTTTTTAATTTTATTTATATGTATCTATGTATGTATGTTACATCTGGTGGCCAGAGAGACGGTTGGAATCCCTGGAGGTGGAATTACAGGCAGCGTGACCTGCCTGATGTGAGTGCTGGGCACTGAACTCAGGTTCACTGAAGAGGAGCAAGCTCTTTTAATCACTGAGTCATCTCCCCAGCTCCGAAAAAGAGTTTTGAAACGCAGAAAAATCACATGGCCAAGCTTCAGGTATGAGTTCTCTCACCTGGTAGGAATGAGGCTTGTACTTAGAAGCTGCTCAGGATGTCCTGTCTGTCTCAGTGGTCCACCCACAAACACTGCACAACTAGCCACCTGGGGGTGGTACAGATAGCCTGGCTGCACACCTTGTTCTTTGCATTAACATTCTTCTCATCTCCTTCCCATTCATTCCCTGAATCCCTTCCATTTAAAGACACAGAGCATTTTCCAGATAAAAAACACTGGGGATACCACAGGCCCATAACATTCTTTTGAGATGTATATGCTTGCTCTACACTTCCAGACCTGAATAAAGGCAGAACCAAGTCTCTCACTGCTTTTCTGTTCACTGAAGCTAGGGATTCCATGGCTTGGAGCATCTTAGGCAGCAGATATCACACACAGGTATACACACCAGTTGAGATTACCCTCAGAATGGAGTAATATTCAAACTAATATATATTCCCAAAGTTTCATATGCTGGTTCAAGGTTTCTGAGATTCTTGTGGGTAACTTTTGTTCTTTATCGAAATATGAAACTGTTCCTCTCTAGTGCAGGCCTACCATCACCTGAGAAAACCTCCAATAGTCTCTATTGCTGTGAGATGTCCAACCTGCCCACCATTCTTACTTGATCAGCTCAGCAAAGGATTTAGTACTTAGGATATAAGACTCCACACTCAGCCTGTCGGTGGTGGTGCATGCCTTTAATCCCAGCACTTGGGAGGGAGAGACAGCTGGATCTCTGGGAGTTCAAGGCTAGCCTGGTCTACAGAGTAAGTTCCAGGAAGGCTCCAAAGCTACAAAGAAACCCTGCCTCGAAATACAACAACAACAAAAACAAAACTTCACACTTGAGCCACAAGAAAGGTGGATCCTAGAGAAGAACTGCAAGAAAATAGTGGGAAATGCATAGTATCTGTTTCATTGTCATGTGACAAATGGGAGGCTGGTACTAAAGGCAGCAAGCTGACCTGGTGCTTTCATTCTCCCTAGGATACAATGCGTAGGAGTAAGATAGTTATATTTATTGATGCCAAGACAAACTGCTAAAAACCAAGGGGCTTCAACCAACTCAAGTCTATTTTATCTCACAGGTTCAGCTCATTCTGTTAAAGTCAAGGTGTCTACAGGGCTGAAGCTCTTTCTGCAGGTTCCAGGAAAGCATTCTCCTATTTGCCCTTTCCAGTTTCTGAAGGTTGCCTGCATTTCTTGATTCCTGGCCATGTGACTTCAATCTCTGCTTTCACTGTCATATCCTCACCTCTCTCTCATCCTCATCTTCCTGCTCCCCCCAGTAAGCCCCCATTGTGATACTGGATCCATGCAGATAAGGCATGATTATCTCCCTATCACAGAATCCTTACCTTAACTGTATCTGCAAAATCTATCTTGTCATGGAGGGTAACTTATTAACGGGGAATGAGGCATTAATGTATCTGTCTTTAAGAGGTCATGATACCACAGAGGGGAATAAACATCAAACAACAAAGAATGCAAAATAAAATAACCAGAGGGTCCAGAACAGCACAAAGGGCATAAAATTTAGCCTACTCAGGGGAGGGTCAAATACATGGTCCCTCACTGGCTGTAAGAAAGGGGTCTCTGAGTCAACTTCCCATTGACCTCAGTTTCATCATGTGTTCATCTATACTTTATGTAGCCATGACTGGCTTCTGATGAAAGCATGTATGCAAATGCTTGGCACATAATAAAAGGTATATGATATGTCTGCCATATCCATAGAGCCAGGGTCTGGGGTTTGATTCAATGACAGGGTGTTTGTCTGGCACTGACAAGGCCCTGAGCTCTGTCTCCAGAAGTTGGGGGAAAAGGCATGGAATCCCAATGGAGAGAAACTTACTGCGTGAGGCTTATTGAAAAAGACGAGTGAAGCAAGGACAGCATTTGCCTCACAAAGGCAGGGCCCTTTCTGATATTACTTGCTAGAGTCCCGAACCTTGGAAAAATGCTGAAGAGAGAAAAGCTATGCAACATACCCTGTTAAATAAATGAGCAGAGATAGGATACTTAAAGTGGGTGTGGACTGGATGAGTTGCATGCTAGAAAAGGCAATAGGTCAAGGGTCAGGAGATCCCATGGCCTTCTAACTATGGGCAGAAAACACCACTTAGCTGGGCTCTCAAGTGTGAAGACAGGAGTTTGAACAAGATGTTCCTAGCTTTTCTGGTCCCAAAACTGTGGCAATCTCAGCTAGGAATGGTCTGGCCCAAGTCTCCAAGCCTTCACATACAACTTCTGGGCCAGTCATATTAGTTCATTCTCTTATTTGTTTGGATCACACTCAGCACTTCCTCATCTCCAGGAAAAATTTCATGGGCCTCCTCTTTATCTTGCTCAGTTCTATAAGCGCTTTAATATCTTGCTCCAAGACGTTGATGAAGAAGAATAAAAACCAGTCCATGTTCAAGAGAGCTCTTCTAGCAGAGTGAGACTGTTAAATACTTTTCTCCCTCCAGTCATGAAACATGGAATGCTGGGAGAAAGAAGGGCGGAGTCAGAGAGGTGCCATGGATCCACTGGAGACAGATGCTGAGAATTTTACCTGGTAAGCCACTGTTACGTGGCAATACACAGATTAATAGAAATAGGTTAAATTAAGATGTAACAATTAGCCAATAAGAAGTTAGAGATAATGGGCTAAAAAGTGTTTTAATGAATATAATTTCTGTGTGGTTATTTCAGTTCTGGGCAGCTCGGACAAACAAGTGGTCTTCCTTTCACACACAACTGGTTAAGGTACAGACTGCTAGACATGACAATGCCACAGGGCCATTGCACACCTGAACTAACAGCAGCTGTGACTGCCTGTGGAAGGCCTGCACAAAATCAGGCTAGCTAAAATCTTGGCACGGATAAGGAAGGGCCTCATGAAGTCCCACCCAAGATGGAGACTGGTGGCTGTAGAAAAAATAGGTTTTCTCCAAAGATAAAAATTCCTGAAAGACTACCACAGGAGATGATGATCCTATACCTATGTAAATACAGGCAGCACTAAGTAGATTCAGTGAGTTTAAAAAGAGAGAGAACAGATGAAATTGTAAGAGAAAAGTGAGAGGAATTAGAAGGAAAGGAACCAAAAGAGCTGGTCAAAACACTTTATATACATCCATGAAATTCTCAAGAAAATATATAAGATAAATAGTAGTGTAAGTTAAAAAAAAGAGAGAACTCTCCATTCTTTTCTTGGAAGTTATTTAAAACCTAAGGAATTGAATTAATCATGGCATTTCCCATGACATTTATAACTTTTGTTTGCTTTATATGTTTGTTACTTTCTCCCTCCCCACCCCCCAAAAAACCCTTGTTCTGTCTCCACGTAAAGTCCCAGCATGAGAGAGGTTAATAATCTTCATAAATATTTCCTCGTTTTATTAGATTTAGATGAGACAATTGATTTCTACAGAATTTAACTTTACTTATATTCCATCCGATTTTTTTGTTTTGCAAAGGCAGACAATATCAGCAGAAGGCCCTGGGCAAGAAGCCAAAAGGCCTATCTCAGGCTTACCAGGTGACCCTGTCATGTCACTTGACCCACAGTTTCCTGAAGTGAACCTAACAGAGACTGTGATACACATTATTTCCACTTCCCAAATCAGAGTGAAAGGAAAGAGAAGGAAACTTGGAGACTTCTAAACATCCGAGAGCTATTTTTGGAAATCAATGACTTTTCCATTTACTTTTCTTGGAGAAAAAAAAAGAGAAGGGAAGAAAAAGAAAGATATTAGATTGAAAAGTGGTAGTTGACATCTAAATGGACACAAAAGGAAGATTCTTTCCAGGGGCTGACCCCGATGGCTTTTAAAGCCAGAAACTCCCGCATGTTCATACAAACACTATCTATAATCTTAAAGAATGAAAAATGGAAAAATCATTAAGTTGTTTATCGGAAAGCTCAACTTAGACAGTTCACATAACCCAGAAATAGACTCTGTGAGGTAAATATAGTCAAGCTCCTATTAATTAATACTGAATAGTGGTTCCAAGAAGGTAGCAATGTTATCTGGCTCTGTTATAGAAGGCTCCAACTTAGCAAATACCAGAACCAAGATTGTTTTCTCCTTAAGGCAAAAGGTTGGAGTCAAATACTCCCATGTCTTGAGCATATAATAAATTTTGTGTGTCCTTTTCCTGTGCAAAAAAAAAGAAGAAGAAAAAGAAAAAGCCTGCTCAAGGGACTTTTAATAAATCACAAAATTCTTACATGCGGCACCAGGTCAAACCCCATCTAGTGAACAAATGGCCCTCAACTCTCATACCATGACATAACTGTAGTAGTCAACCATTATTTACACTTAGCTCTGATAGCAAATATGATTTCACAGTGTTTTATTTTTAATTTGGACAGGGGAACATGCCAAAGTGTGCATGTGGAGGTCAGAGAACAACTTTGGGGAGTCAGTTCTTTCTGAGTCGTAGGGATGTAGCTGAGGTCATCAGGCTTGGCATTAGGCACCTTTAAGCACTAAGCTGTCTTGTGGCCCTCAAATGTGATTTTGCCCACCGTTCTTCATTTCCAGTAATGTAAAACTACCACTAGGCTACAAGAAACAGAGTGGCCAGTTTCAACAACTGAATCCTTGAATAGTGTAATTCAAGAGAATTATGTAGGAAGTACACACACACACAACTGTTAAAGGCACTAAATTGTTTTTTAAAAATCAAAAAATAACCTTTATACTATATTTTCTAAGTATAAGATTTATAATTATTTTCTATAAGAAATAACTTTCTGAGCTGGATGGTGGTGGCCCACACTTTTAATCCCAGCTCTAAGGAGGCAGAGGTAGGTAAATCTCTATGAGTTCAAGGCCAGTCTGGTCTACAAGAGCTAGTCCCAGGACAGCTAGGGCTGTTACACAGTGAAACCCTGTCTCGAAAAACTAACAGAAAAAAAAATGAAAAAAAAAAAGAAAGAACTTTCTAGTAGCCGGGTGGTGGTGGTGTATCCCCTTGATCCCAGCATTGGGGAGGTAGAGGTGAGGCAGACAGATCTCTGTGAGTTGGAGATCAGCCTGGTCTACAGTACAGAGTGAGTTCCAGAACAGCTAGGGATGTTACACTGAAAAATTTTGTCTCCAAAAATAAATAAATAAAAATAAAAGGAAGGAAGAAAGAACTTTCTATCAGGTGGTTAGCATAATGTATATGTAGTATATGCAGAATATATGTAAATCACAATGGCTTATTTGGTGATCTTCAAGCCATTGAAACAGCAAAATAATTTCACAACATTAAGCTGACTATGAAAATCATATAAACAGTACCAATCTATGAAAAAATGAATTCAAATACAAGGGTGGTTCACAACAGAACTAAAAAAATTCTGTTTATAAAATAGAGACACTTTTTTTCATGGACATGTGTAGCCACATCTGTAAAGATGTTTCCCTAAATTGCATGCTCTCTATTACTTTAAAAAAAATTAGAGGTACAATAATTCACCAATATGCTGAGCTGAAAATATCTAATGTTATTAAACATTGAATGGAATTACTTTAACATTCTAGAAGAGATTTTATTTACATTCTCTGGCCCCCGGTTATTCTGCTTACAACAGTATACTTGATGCTATTAAGAATTTTGTTACATATGAAATAATGTTGAAAGTCAACAACAGTTTTCACCTACCACATTTATTTATTCCTCTATAATTTTATTTTCTTTAAAAAACTTGCTTTTCCCTTGCTTCTCCTATAATTTCTGTTTGGAAGCTATATGGTGAAAGTTTCTTAAACACCATTTTCTAGACCTCTGAATGAAACAAGATCCATAACCTGTCAGATGTGTACATAGAGAAAACATGGTGTTCTGATATGCAGTCTTGTTCATATAATAAAAGTTAATTACAACCTTAAAGAATTCCTAGTCACCTATAAAAATTGGCAACCTTGTGTTTTCAAAGAGGAAGAATGACTAGCACACCCTTCAGCAGGCTCCACTGAAATGTTTGTGGCTTGCTGAACATTCCATACATATTTCATGCAAGGTATTATGGGAGCTGAAGTTCAAGCTGTCCCCAGCTGAATTTTCACTCACTATAAAAACAATGTCTCAGAAAAGTACACACATGTTTTTACTTTACAAAAAATGCAAAATATCCACTTTTGTTCATTCAATCAACACTTAGCACTTAGAAAGGGGACTTTTAAAAACCTGTAACCTAAGTAATATCTGAAAGGGGCAAAAAATGTTATTCAGGAGCAAAGCAGATTTGTGGAAAGAAAAATCTACAGAGACAAAGAACCTAGAAGACGATTCCTGTAGGACTTATGTTGTTGGCTATACCATTAAAATAAAATGATCACACTTATGTTTTTGTTATAAATCTCTTTTGCAAAATAGCCACAATTGTTATATTATCCTCATAAAGTAGGGCTTAGACTTTGCTAAGCAAAACACCCCTTTTCAAGGCCAAACCTTGCTATGCAGCGCAGACTTGCCTGGAACTCTTGATTCTCCTGCCTCAGCCTCCCAAGAGATTAAAGACATGTGTTACCATGCCCTGCTTTAAATACTAGTTTAATTGGCTCATGTTCTAGTGATTTAGGACTTTAATAAAAATACGACACAAAAGAACATCACATTTCAAGCAGTTCCACCAATTTCAGAATCATCCAAGGTTTGATCAAACAGATGTGGCTCTCACATTTGGTTAAAATTATATGTCATCTGATTTTCAAAATAAGCATTTTTTGAACCCACAAAACTAAGATTGGATTTATGTAGATTTCTGTGTCCAGAGGTCTGCAAAGGTTAGAGGGAATGTTCAGGAACCACAATTGTTTAGATTTGTTTTGCTCCATCTAAACCCATAGAAATCTTCAAAAAAAGCTAGCAGTTTCCCTCCTCAAAAGTTTATTTTCAAAGACAGTGCCATGCAGGCTGCCTTTCCTGTGTAGGTGGGAGGAAGCAGCCTTTTCAAGTCTTGAAATCACTAGGAAGCCTACAGTATTTCCTTTTTGGCATCCAGGCCAGGGTGGAGAGAACTTGCTCCAGAGAGGACAAGATATCAGATAACCAGTGGAAATACTTGGTTTCAACAGAATTCCCATTTACACACACACACACACACACACACACACACACGCACGCACGCACGCACACACGCACGCACGCACACGCGCACACACGACATCTCTCCAAAAGTAGTTGATCCAATGGAACGAGGAGATACTTTATTACATGACATTAAGTAAAATCTGGCAGTGCTTTTAGAAGAATCTGTTTTTTACTTGATCAGATTTATTTACATGAACGGGACAACTTTGTGCCCTGTGCATATCTTGCACAAAAAGGAAACTTAAATTCAACTCTTGTTTTTCACTTATTCCAAAAGCATATGGGACTAATCATATCCCATTCTGGCCACAATACACAAGGCTATTTCAAACAGAATTTTAACTCACTTGATTTTAAAGGCAGTACAGCACCAAAAAGTTTACGAACAGCTTCTCCTGACTCCAGAAGGGTTGGGAATACTTTTTTTTTTTTTTAATGCCCGTCTGGCAACAGGCTTTGGATGAAAACCAGACTGAGCCCTCCAGGCAGGGAACTCATTCCCTCATTCTCAAAAGTGGCGCCCACGTTTGTGTGTTCCAAGGTGACAGCGCATCTCGCATCTGCCAAGAGCTGGGTATCCCTATTCCACCAAAGCCGGGGTGGTGGGCCGCCCAAGGCCCAGGGTATGGATGGGCGAGGCCACACCGCAGAAAAAGGAAAAGAGGGCCATCCGTCAGACTCCAGAGAGGAAATTCCAGGGGCCCAGCTCCCAGGCCCTGGACAGCGGGTAATGTGAGGCAATCGAATCAGTGTCCACCCCTCGACAAGGGGCCAGAAGGCGATATGAACTTCGCGTTCTGGAGACTCCAGAGTGGTCACCTCCATCCTGGGCCAGAGTACTGAGAGAAGAAGGGATGTGCGGCTGGAGAAGAAGCTCAAATCCCATCTCAACACCAGGGGCCTCCCGTACTCCATCCTGACTCTGGGCCCAAAGGTTGGAATTGTTACAACCATAGACAGGACTAAGGGGGTACAGACAAGGTCCAGTCTTGGGAAAGGAGGCACTCCGATGATCCCCATCTCAGCACCTATCCTGATCTGTGGGCCCAGGGACAGAGACATCCAGAGCGTTCCTGTCTATTCCACGCTGGGCTGTACGTATGGCCAGCACATCCTCTAAAGTGTCACCCTCGCCCACTTCCACAGCCCCCGTTGGCCCACTTACCGGTCGCGGGGATCAATCCATGACGTCTGGCGCGTGTTATGGTCGATGTAGAAGACGCGGCCGTCGTAGTCGCGCGCCTCCTCCCAGCCGGCGGGCAGCGGCAGCTCGGCGCTCTCACGGGCCCGCGGCTGCGGCGGTACCGAGGGCACAGAAGGTGCGGGGACCGCGACGGGGGGTGCTGGCGGTGGCGGCTCCCGTTGGGGCTGAGCAGGAGGCGGTGGCTCTCGCTGGGCCTCCCGCGACTGTCCCCGCCGTCGCCGCCGGCCGCCGCTCAACCAAGGCATGACGGCTCGGGCCCCGCCGCCGCCCGGCCGCCCCGCGCGCGCCGCCTCCTCCGCCAGCACTAAGGCCGGGCGACCGGGGCGCGGGGGCGGCTGCGGGGAGCCGCCCGCCGCACCCGGCGCATCCTCCACTGGGCGCCCGCGCACCGGCACCCGACAGGCTTCGTGAGCCTCTAGCTGCGCTGTCCTCTCCTCTGCGATGGCCCAGGTCGCTGCCACGCGCGAAGTCACAGTCCCAAAACCGGGGCCGCGGCCACCGATAGCAGCGGCTCCTCCACTCCACAGGCCGGTCCGGCCATCTTCGCTCCACAGAGCCGGGTCGGGAGGGCGGGGTGTTCCCACGCCACGCCTCGTCCAGGCTAGCCCCGCCCCAACTTGATGCTCTTCTTTCACTCTCCCTCCCAGGCTCCTCCTCTGCCCCGGGCCTAGGCTTCCCCCTCCCCAGCCCCTTGCTCCGCCTCTCCCTTCTCTCCCTCTCCCTCGCAGCTCCTCCTCCATTTCCCTCTCGAGCTCCACCTCCCCTCTCAGCAACTCTGCCCGCCCTGCGTCCCCTCAGGCGGCTCCTCCTCTGCCTGCCTTCTTCGGTTCCACGCGCTCCTCCTTCTTCTCCTCCCTCTTCACACCACCTCCCCCGGCCTCGGGAATCCGCACCCGGGCCTGGACGGGCGCCGCCACGTCAATCCGCCCCCGGGCCACCTCTGAGAGACAGGAGGGCCTAGAGGACCGTGCTGCACCCGATCGCAGCCTGCACAGGACTGACTCCTGGAGAGGGCAGTCACCGCACTTCACCCGCCCTCAGACCCTAGACGCCTGGGGTCCTCCCCTCTGCGCACCTGGGGGTGGAGGCTGAGCCTTTGGTCTGTTGACTACTCAAACTCTAGACACAGACACAAAGTACGCAAAGCCGCAGGAGCCAGCGGAGGAACACCCACAGCCTCCTAGGTTGAAGCAGAGGACACAATGTAAGAGGACATCTAGGGTGGTGGCAAGCTCGTGGCTCAGCAAGGAGATATTCAAGAGATCTACCTAGGGTCCATATACTGGATTCCAGAACCCTCTTTTTGCCCTTTACCCAACTCTACAATCCCACAGTTTGAGGGGAAACCCTAGAAAGCTAGGGCTGGCTAGGAAGTCAGATCACTTCGAAACCTAACTGGTATTTCTGTTCTATTTCTATTTCACAGCGGAGAAATAGAGACCCCCAAAGTGAAATCGGGGACTTTCTCGAAATTCCCCAACTATAGATCCAGGGCCATAATGCACTAGTCCCATAGAGCATAGAACATGTTACGTTTTTTAGGCTCAGTACTGTAAAAGCGTTTATACTAAGTCTTAACCATCTGTTGAAATCCTGCTCTTGAGGAAAACATGCTCCCCGTGTCCACCAAAGTTCACAGTAGTTTTCATTCCTTGGGTGCTGTTGTTTTTTATTACCTTCTGATTTTCTTGTAAAATGGTACTATTTTATAAAAGGAAGAATTTTGTCTAAAAAGATTGTGAAGATACAAAGACTGACAAGAAAGGTATACAAGAAAGATCTGTCTTTCCCGTCTGCCCCTAAAAAAAAAACCACATAATTTCTTTGCTCCCCAAGTATTTATGCATCTCTACCAGAAAAAGCTGTTGGAAATTTCACTTAGTTGTATCATTTTAGTGGCCCCTGAATGCTTATTGGGTGTCCAAGAAAAGGGGAGAAGGGCCATAAAAGCAAATGCAGGCTTCCCACCACACCCACTAGCCCCAATTCATGGATTTGACCAAGCAAGCAGAGAAAAGATTGTTTATTTCCCTTAGTCACTTTTGTGCACTGTGTAGTCAGTCTCACTGTGCTTACGTTTGTACTGATAGTATACAGAATTCTTTTTCTGCAATTATCCCTAAAAAAATGAAACAAAACAACTACTTACATAGCATTTGACGTTGTAACCTAGAAGTGAGGAACATGTAGCTTGTAAACAAATATTACTAAATTTTATGTAAGAGACTTGAGATCCAAGGATTTAAGTTGTGGCGAGGTAATCTCTGCAGATATGGAGACATCTTTGTGATGTCTTATATGTTACAGAATGCCCTTTATGTTGGATGTCCTGACATTTTTACTTTTGGTTACTACTACTCATCACCAGCGAGCTACTGCTGCTTTCTTTTCCTCTCTTCCTACCCATTCTGCAGGCAGCTTATCATCCAACATACTTGTCTGTTCTGACAAGCTTTATTCTCATCCTCCCAGGCACGCTGTCATTTCAGAATCCAACAAATCTGGATCCAAATGAATATGGGAGTGAAATCATCCTGGAAAAAAGTAGAAAGGGCAGAGATGGCCAGGTAAAGGAAGAAAGGAACAGATAAAGAGTAATGTGAGGGATTAGGCTGCATCCACTCAGGAACTCAAAAAAGCCAGTACTGATTTGCTTTCCCCATTGTGAGAGACTCTCTGGCTGCCCTACTGACCACACGCATGGGCAGATGCTGCACTAGGCGTTGGTGGTAGGGTGAGGGAGATGATGCACTCACTGTACAGTCTAGGTAGGGTCTGTGTTCCAACCTCACCTCTTGGGGTGGAAACGAAGAAATAGAAAATTATAATACAATGGTGATTTGTCTACTAACAAAGACTAGGTTTAAGCCTCAACCTGAAGCCTCAGGGGAGCTTTTGTGGGACTGGAAGGGGAAAGGTATTAGATGGGGAAAGTGAGGCATGGCCCTTTGGATTACTAAGCTTTGAATTCTTGCCATTTGGTCCATGAACTGCTGTCATCAAATACTTTCTGATTGTTTAGCACATGCTACAAAGCACAAGGCGTACTTCAGAACACCGTATGGAGGCAGGCTCCTCCTGAGCAGAGCTCCTTAAACCTTTTCTACTTCTGATCCCTATTCACATGAGAAATTTTCATAGAACCCAGAGTGTAAATATCTAAAATAGGCAAACAAATCAAACATTTACTGGTAATAATCCATAAGACAATACTTTGACAGACATACAATTTTAAAAATTTATGAAAGATGAAGGTGGATTGCTTTGTTTACTTTACAAAACAATTAATCCTTGGCTAAATATTTGATTCTGTAGGATATAGAGCACTGTGAATGTTTTTAGAGTTGGTCATTTCTTTGATTTTATAATTGTGAATGTTAGAAGATTGCAAAGTGTTAGAAGTCTATTATAGTCATTTTAGAAATTGTTGAAACATCTCTCCTAATCCCAAGGCAAAATTTACTCAGTGATTTTTTAAAAAAATTTAAAAAATGTTGAGTTGGGGGATTCATGCCTTTAATCCCAGCACTCTGGAGGCAGAGGCAGGAGGATCTCTGGTTTTGAGTCCAACTTGGTCTACAGATCAAATTCCTGTACAGCTGGGGCTACACAGAGAAACCTTGTCTTGAAAAAACAACAAAAATGTTTTTTAGAACTTTATAAATGAGTATATTGTTTTTATATCATTTCACATCCTTTCCCCTCCAACTCCTCCCTTCCTCTCCACACAGTCTCAGATTCCTGACCTCTTCCATCTTAATTATTATTGTTACACACACACACACACACACACACACACACACACACACACACACACACACCTTAGTCCATTTAGTGTTGCTTATATGAAAAGTTATTAGGACTAACTGCTTGAGATTTGATAATCTCTCATGAATCTTGTCTCTGGGAAAAACGGATCTATCTCTTAGAAGCCTGTAGCTCTTCATCCAGGTGAAATTTCCCCTAACCCCGTTGGTATGTCAACTGCTGTCATTATGCAGGCCTTGTTTAGGCAACCATATCATTGAGATTTCACAGGTGCAGCATACCTGTCATATCTAGAAGACATTATCTCAAATGTCCTGGTCTTCTGACTTTTTACAATATTTCTTCCTCTGAGCTTTAGGGGCAGAGGTTGTCTTGAAAATTTACCAAATGGGGCTGGGCACCCATGCTCACTTATGATCTGCATTTGACCAGTGTGGATCGCTGTAGTGGTCTCTGCCGCAAAAGAAGCTTCTTTGATGATGAGTGAGAGCACACTTGTGTGTGAGTATAAAGAACATTGTTTAGAATACAGTTAGAAGCTATATTGATTTAGGAAAATGTAGTAATAGTTTCTCCAATAGGGTATATGACCTCTCCAGTCATGGGCAATTGGTTAGGTTCATATTATCAGACATGCGTTCCTGGTATTGAGAGGGCCTTAAGTCTAATTAGACAGCTAGTTGGTTATTCCTAAGACGTAAGTGTCACTATTTCACTGTTGAGGTTGTCTTCTTCAGGCTTATTCTTGTTGTGGTTCAAAGGCTTGCATCTACACCTAGGTAATTCTATGGGCCATTTTCTCTCTTAGCAGCTTCCACAGAAGCTTCCAGTGAAAACTACTTCTCATGGAGACTTTCAGGTCAGATCCAGCTTGATCCTTCCAAGTCCTGTGCTTGAAGTGCACCTTATCTTCAGTAATAGGGCTTTACTTTCAAGTTCTGGGAGGCAACCAAGGGCAATGGGCACAGCCTATTTTGTTCTAGGGAGACTCTTGGACCCTTTTGACCAACAACTTCATGTAAATTTCCTTTGCCCAGCACACTGGGGTACTTATTAGATGACCAATGGCTCCTGGGGAGAGCATTATCACCCCATGTGGTATAATATCACAGTATACATATACATTAATACATATGTTGTATGTGTTTTAAATAATCATATAAAATAATGTTTCATTATGGCTTTTCAAACATCCTTAGTGTTCTTTATCTTGCCTTCCTCCATCTCCCTCTGTATTACCTTCCTCCCATCTTCCAGTTAAATTCCTCTTCCATTTTTCCCTTTCCCCATTTAAAACACCTTTGTTTTACTATCTCCCTCTTTATGTCTCCTTCTTTAGTTCCTCCATGATATCAATTCATCAACACTAATAGCGGTTTTTGAAACCCAAACATTGCAGAACAATAAAACCAAGGAGATACCAACTGTATGCTTTCATGTTGAAGAGTGATAGTAAGAAAATATTAAGATTTTGTTTTCCATTCCTAAACCATGATGTTTCTATAAAAACATGAAAAAATGTGTGTGCGGTAAAAACATTGCAAGTCATAGCATGCAATAAAAGTGTTTCTGACAGTGTCTGTTGGTGTTACATGGTATGACAGAATGTGCAATACAAAGAGTACATGCTGTATGTTGAGAACCAAGGCTGCTATGAAGTCACATGATGTAACCAGGACAATTGCTGGTAAAACACACACACACACACACACACACACACACACACACTTCAGATTTATTATGTATTTGATTTTGTTGTTTTGAGACAGGGAGTCATATACTCCAAGATGGCCAGGATCTTACTTTGTAGATGGGGTTGGCTTTCAACTCTTGCTCCTCTTACTTAATCCGCTCACATGCTAGGACTATAGGCATGTACCCACCACATCCAGATGGTATCTGTTTAACACATTCAGAAACCTTTTACACTTGCTATTTTTTTTCATGACCCCACATATATTTAAGAAACTGAGTTTTAGAAACAATTTGAGAGGTTTTATGCCTCCTTCCTTGGGAACTGATTATGGAGGATAGCAGACAATCCATCCTGCCTTGGTAGAACCAACTCCAGTACCATACACACTCACAAGATGCCCAGGGTCTTAGGCTAGATTTCTGTAAAACCACAGGATTGCCATGACCTCTTTCACCCTATTTTGCTTACCATGACTGTATAAATCTTTGATCTGTCACTCACATGAGAATCTATCTTGGCCACTGCTTCAAAGGAGCCTGATACAGGATAGTCTCAGAATGTTTTCACTTGTCTAAACATTATGTTAATATGCACATATGCCATTGTCCTCATAACAGTATCTATACTTCTTCATTTTCATCTATACATTAATAGAAAAAGGAGAGTGATGTGGCATGCCGAGGAAGACTGATTGGAAACTCTCATAAAGTTTCATTCACAAACCCATTTACTACCATCTATAGAACACTGCCTTAAATAAGTGAAGCTGAACAGTTGTACTTGTCTTTCTGAAAGGAGCTTAGTCATAGAGGAAGAAGCTTGCACTGGGATGACCAAGATTCCCATATTGCTTGATTAGTCCTTTTGTTTCACAACATTTGTGCTAGACATCTGCTGATTGTCCCTAAAATCTTATGAATGGACTTAGAAAGGAAAAGAGCTGTTAAAGGGGTACAGAAACTCTCTTCATTTTGCAGCTTTGCTACAAAATTAGGGAGGTGTAGAGAAAATAAGGCCTGCCTTTCTTGAAATCAAGTGGGACTTTCCATGCTGAACTAAAAACCACATGCACACAAACATACACAATACTGCCATGTAAAGGAGTCTTTAGTCTTAATTGAATGCACAATTATGCATTCTTTATTTCCTCCACATTAAAACCAATAGTCATGCCAGCAACAAAAGTATGAGCATTGTAGAGATCCATCCTCCCACCAAGATTTCACATGGAAAAACAGCCCAGAAAAATCCATTCTGGCTCTGAGTAAAGGACATGCAAATACTTTTGTTCTCCTACCCAAAAACCCTCTGGGAAGTTCCCTTTCTGAAGTTGCTGAAATTCAGTGGTTTATAACTTGCAGAAAATGTTATCTTGAAAATGGTTGTTACAGAGTAAATCAAACATGGACAGAAATGGGAAATGTTTCTGTTACTCAGTTAGATTCTGCCTTCTTTCTTAATACTTTTCTCCAAAGAATACACTTTATTTTTAAAGAAAAGGTACAAAATTGGATCGATGCATATGCAATACTTGAGGTGATGCTAGAAGCGGCACATCCATGAAGGGCTGCAATCATCACGTCTAAAATAAGAAAAAGAAATAGAATACCGCTAGAGAAGTGTTTTCTACCTTTTATAAACAAGGCAGTGTTTTAGGAAGTTAGAAGTCAGGTAATTCTACACATAGCGCTAGCAAAACAAGGGAAATAGTACTGGATTGATACTGCTGAAGAAATGGTTTATTGTTTAACATTCTTTAAGTGCTAGATTTAAATAATTAATTATGAGCGCTTCTCATATATTTAAATGATGCAAACCCTCCAGCCTACTCTGAGCAGTATATTAGAAGTTACTCTTGTTCATTCTTATCTTAATTTCTGGGGTGAGAAGGAAGAGGAATATCATAGATTCCTGAGGAACCCTCTCCCCAGACTCAAGAATTGGAAAACAGTTCCTTTTTGCTTATTCTGTGGCTTTCCATAAAGACAGGCATGCTTCACAAACTTCTAACTTGTTGTCTGAGAAGTCCTGGTTTAGATTTGGTGGTGGGGGAGCACTCTCCTCAAGTGAGATTTCATCAGACAGCGGAGGTGTGTAGCTGGGTTACTAAAATACAGATTAGAAAAAAACCAAACACTTAGACCAATTTTTCTCCAAAAGTTAAGAAAACTTTTGGCTCAATGTAATGACACACACCTGTAAAGCCAGCATATAGGAAACTGAGGCAAGAAAATTGAGAGCTGTGAAACCAACCTGAGCATCAGTGATGTGGCAGTGGGGAGAAAATGAGCCAACTTCATTCCTCTTCAGCTCTCCCCTTCCAATACCGTAGTTTTTATTTCTTTTCCTTTTCAGCCCATGGGTTCTGGCTAACAAAATGCTAGCCGGCTGATTTAAAATTTATTTCAGGCAAACCATAATTTTAGAAAGATGAAGCTGCCCTGAGCCAGCCGTGTACAAGAAGCTTCCTCCTAGAAGGATTCCTTTCTGTTTAGGATTACTGAACATGTCCCCTGAGTATCTGGAAAAACTGCAGACCTCTGCATTCTGAGACAAGCAGCACAGCTCCAAGGTTTCTGCCTGCAGAAACAAGAAAGGGAATTTCTCCACACAGAAAGAAGCAAACATTTTGCTTTTTCGATCCATAACAGTAGCGTTACAAATTAGTTTCTTTTAAAATATGAATGGAATAATCTATGGATCTGAGGGATTCGGAAGCAATAGACCTTCAAGATGGTAATTCTATGGCAGCAGCACACAAAGGAGAAGGGGGACTGGGTCCCCTAAGGTGATATCTGAAGACAGGTTTACTGGTCACAGCCACGATAGAGGAACTATTGGCACGTAGTGAAGTCCAGGGACACTGCTACACATTTCACAGTGCTTGCTCACAGAAGCAGCCACAGTGATGATCAATGATCTCGGTCTGTAAAGGTTGAGAGACTTACAAATGCATGCCATTCTTGATAACATTTATACTACAATATTGACTCAAAGAGCCATCTGGGTAGTGTTTTCCTCACTTCACCCCGTAATCAATAAGGGTTTGTTTACCATTTAAGAGGTGCCAGGCCCTACAGCAGTCATTAAGCGAAGTGTAATCACAAGCCACTTTCACACTTGCTCAGCTTGATGAGCAGGTTTAAGAGCTTGGATCTGTTTGTGACTCAGCTTTACGTTATGTCGCTGTGAAATTCAGCCTGGCTTCCCAGGCAGGAAGTAGAAATGGATAAAAAGTCAGCTGCCGGCCAACCAGACTATAAGCAAAGCTTGATTTTTGCTTTTCCCCAAGTGTATCTCCCTGGCCTGATATCCCTCCCAACCCGAGATCTGCTATATAATTTGTGGTTTGCAGTTTGCAATGTAAAATGAAAACACATTAAACCCTTTGTTCAGAAAATCTGAATAAAAAATCATGATAGAAATAGTAGAACATTATAATAAGCACGGGTCAAGTAAAGTCCTCCACATCTGTATCCCCCCAGCATTCAGGAGGATGGGAGGACCATGAATTCAGGTCTTGTTCAGGCTACAATGCAATATCCCATTTCAAAAAAAAATCATATGAATACTATTCAAAACACAGGATTCTGGATGACCATACAGGTCATGAGATTTGATTTCTGTATCCTTTCAAAATTACAAAGAGATAACAATTTTCAGTAACAGTGGAGGAAATTCTTTGAAGAAACCAGCCCTATTGCAGCAAATAAAATCCTTTTCCCCTCAAACCTCCTCTACCAACCCACTATCCTCCCCAGTGGCAGAAAGCACTCCCATGGGCTTGATTCCCTGGGTTCCCTAGAGTTAGAACTGCATCCCTTTTCTTAAGAAAAGATGTATTGACTGTGGGTATGGGAGAGAGAAAAGACTGAGTAATCGGGGAGTAGTGTAAATGTAATAAAAATATATTATATACATGTATGAAAACTTCATTAATATAATTAAAACCAATTACATATAATTAATATATGCTAGAGAAAAAGATGTGTTTAGGTCCCATTCACTGGTTCCTGAGGGTGTGGAAATCAGATCTTTGAGATATAATCAGTTAAGATCAGGGCATAATACCCTAGGTTGGGCCAGTCCTCCTCACCCCAATATGACTGGTAACTTTATAGGAAGAAGAGAAGGGGTAGACACCCAGGAATTAATTGGAAATGGAAGTAGAAATTAGGACAATTCAGCCACGGGAAAAAAGGACACCAAAAATTTTTGGTAAACACGCAGAAGCTAAGAGAAAGATCTGGAACATATTTTTTCAAGTGTCTTTAGAGTACGTGCCGCCCTTCTCAAACCTTGACTGCAAAATTCTAGCCTCTAGAGCTATGGGAAAAGAAATTCCTGCTATTTGAAATTGCCCAGTGTGTGACTTTGTTACAATAGCCCTAGGAAAGGAATGTACCTAGAAATTTGTCCCCAGGTCCCTGTTGTTACTTTAGTAGAGATTGCCAGGAAATCCTAAGAAACAGAAACCCACCATGATTATATCTAGAAATCATTCCAAAGCCAGGAACCCCAGCTATGGCATGCATGACTCCACAAAAACATTCCATAAACTGTATCAGTCAACAGTCTGTGGAGAGCAGAGGCAAGCCATATGCTCTGTCACATGCTGCTCAAAGTTCAGATTTACTCTGGAACTCTGGCTATCCGACCCCTAGGAGAGGAAAATGTTTTTCTATGGAAGCATTCCAGAAATCCTAAAGGAGTTACAGAATTAGAGTAAAAGACTATAACTTCCACACATTGACTAGACTCTCAACTTTGGACAACAATGTTGCTAGTATTACAAAAAGAAATAAAACAAGACATGACACATTTTTATGGAAGAACATAGCCACATATTTTTTGGTATTGCCAAAAAGTAAAACCCAAATGACATCCTGAATCTGACTGTCAACTTTCAGAGAAAGGGGAATGTATGATAGGTATATTTTAACTGACTGTGCAATAAGAAATAAAAAAATTGCTTTGGAGTCTGTAAGATAGTAAAAACAAGGTATCCAATTTCTTTTTGTCTGGATGGCTTCCATTAAACCTTTAGACTATATCAAGATGACCCACAGACCAAATTTATTGTTTTAGAAATAAAGTTTTAATGGAATATGGCCATGTCCATTCTTTTGTAGATTGAGTTTGATTCCAGGATACAGTGGCAGAGTTTAGAAGTTGCAACAGAGAAATTATAGACCCTAAAGTTGAAAATAGTGAATAGCTGATGATCGTTTATGGCAAACATTTTCCAATCCTGAACTAGATCAGAACTTGAATACTATTTTCTTGGAGACACTTTTGCTTAAACGGTGTCACAGATGTAATGTTTATATTCCCCAAAATTCACTCACTGAATTATTTAACTCCAATGTGATGCTACTAAGAGGTGAGTGCTTTTGGAGTAACTAAATCATGGAAATAAAGTCCCCCAAGAATGGGATTAGAGTTGCCCTTATAATAAGAGACCAGGGAACTAGTTGGTTTCCTCTCTATCATGTAAGGATACAATCAGAAGTTGGAAGTTTGCAGCCTGGTAAAGAGCCCTTACCAGATCCACAACCATGACCTTTGCATTTGTTCTTAGACTTTCAGCTTCTTGAACTGTGAAAAATTCATGTATGCTTTGTAAGTTTCTGTGTCTATCATCTATCATTATAACAGCAAAAAAGACACTAATATATGTCTGTTGCCTTTCACTCACCACCCATAAAAATTTCCATGGTAATATCTTTCAAATTTAGATTTCGGTTTATATTTCCTATCCTCAACTAAACTAAGGCTGTGGATTTGCCTATCAGAGACACTGGACAATTTCAGGAAACTTGGAACTGGCAAGCAACATTAGTAGAACACTGGCAGATAGGAGGCACAAATTGGAAGCTGGTAACTCTTATAGCAACTTTAGAAAGCAAAACCTTAGCTACCTCCAAATATCAACAGCACTAATGTTGGGAAGGCCTGGATAAGTAGCAATAGAAAGTAAGGGCAGGTGTTAATCTCTACTATGCAAGTAAAAAGAGCAGGAAATCAAGATATATTTTCTAGGTGAATAAAGTATGAACTTGTTAACCATTTACATCACATTGGATCAAAATTACCTCAAAATCTGTTACCACAGCTCAGAAAAAAACATGCGAGAGAGCTAAAACTAAGTATTACTTTAAAAATCCAGAATAATATATGCTTTTGTTAACATCACAAAGCGAGAGACACCAGACATACTGTTCCTCCAGGGAAGAAAACAAACACCATAGCCTATGAAGCAATCCTGCTCTCCCAACTCAAATCTGATCAAAGCTTTAGAAAGATTCCATGGATTCCACAGGTCTTTAGGGGCAGATAGAAAGGACACTTATCTATCATAGGATTCCTTTAAGTGCAAAGGTCTTTACAGCTAGAGGGAAAAATACGTATCTTGAGAACCAAAAGAATGCAGAATTCAATCAGGTGATCAATGCTGGGGGCCCTACAAATGGCCACATGTGCTTGGGAGAATCAATAATGTCTAGAATTTAAAACTTAAGGTCAGGGGCCTTGAGATGACCTCTCATATGTTATAGAATCATGGAACCCATTGCATTTATTAATGGGTTAAGTATCCCATTACGGGCATTGAGAAGAATATAGTTCAGTCATAAATCTTGAATGTGTATGTAGTCTCAGTTACTAGGAGAAAAACTGCCATGTACAAAAAGTGTATCAGCTCCAGGAAGACTTCAGAAATCTACAGGGTCTATTAAAAGAATCAAAACTGTAGGACATATATTTGGGATATGGAAGACATTTGTGTATGCTATTTTCCCCTGAATCCATAGGATATCAGTTCTGGGATCCCCAGTGGTAGCGAACTCTGAGGACACTCAAGTCCATTCAATGCAAGGATGTGATAATCTACAAACAGCATTCCATATACTTTAAATAATCTCTAGATGGTATATAATATCTAGTGCAATGTTATATAAGGAGTTGTTGGACTGAATTATTTAGAACATAGTGACATACAAACAAAGTCAGTACATATTCAGCCCAGATGTAGTTTTTAAATATAATTAGTTGAATACATGTGGATACAGAGAGCTAAATGTATGAGATATTAAATGCATTTATAAAATTCAAAAGAATGTTTGAGCTTTGGAAATTACAATAACATAAATAACTGAGTGATCTTAGATAGTGATTTTAGAGCCAGACATGGTGACTCATACATGTATTTCCAGTCTTTGGAAGTTGATAAGGAAGATCATTGTGAATTTGAAGCCAGTTTGGACTGGACAGTGACTGCCAGGCTGGCCTGAGATACAGAGTAAGATAATCTATATTTAAAACAATATGAATGAATGAATGAAACTAGTGATTTAAATTAAAATGAAGTTTTATACAGTATTTAAACATTTTAAGAGAAGATTCACGGTGTAGGGCTGGAGATAGGGCTCAATGGTTAAGAGCACTGGCTGTGCTTCCAGAGTTCAATTCCCAGCACAAACATTGTGGCTCATAGTCATCTACAAAAAGATCTTATTTCTGTCTTTTGATGTACACAAAGACAGAGTGCTCATATAGATAAAATGAATAAATAAATCTTAGAAACGATTTACAGTGAATATTTGATAAGATTTGAATGAGTTATTGGTGTACTTGGGAATGTATTTGTTAATGGAGATAGCCAAAGTGATTAAGAAGGGAACTGGCCCTGACAGTATGCTTGCCTGGGATGCATAAAACCCTATGTTCAGTGTCCAGCACGTGATAAATCAGTTGTGGGTGCATATACCTGTAATCCCCGCACTCTGGAGACAGAGACAAGAGGATTAGCAGCAGTTCAAGGTCATTCTCAGTTGCTTATTGAGTGAAAAGAGAGAGTGGAGAGGAAAAGAGAGAGGAGATATGCAGAAGAGAAGGGAAAGGGAGAGTGAAGGAAGCAGGAGACAGTGAGAGAGAGAGAGAGAGAGAGAGAGAGAGAGAGAGAGAGAGAGAGAGAGAGAGAGAGAGTTCAACTCCCACATTTTTAATGTTAAGGAAAAAGGATATAGTTGAAATTTTAATTTAAATGAATTATTAAATTTATAAAACTGAACCAAATTTTTTTGTACACAGAAACACGTAACACACTTTAGGGCTATAATCAATGGTTTTGAAGGACTGTGCAATGTCCAAATTAATATGCCTACCTAAAAAGTTCACAAATCTGTCTTTGCTAGATAATTTCACCCCAACGTAGGAATGTAAGCTCTCCAGAGCCTGCTTAGAGCTGATAAGATCTAATATAAAGCAAGTTGCATTCCTTTTAAGGTACTTGCGTTTCTGTTTTTGCACCATCTGAATTTAATTTTCTTCCTCTGTCACGTTCTGTTTTACTTACAAACTAGTATATATATATATATA
>NC_022026.1:39160533-39175246 GCF_000317375.1 Microtus ochrogaster | reverse complement strand
AGATTGAACATAAAAATAAGGTACCTTGGAAACATGAAACCTGTATTATCAGAATATGTTGATACTCTGTTTTCACTGTTATCAACAAATGAATTAGCAGTATCCTTAGTTCCTTGGGGAAAATCCAACTTTATACTTTGGACCTGATCACTTTAGCCGTATAACTTAATAGAAGCCATAAAATTCAGGACCGGGTACTTTTGCAATAGGTGAGAGGAAGGAAGTTAATGGCTACTCTGGCGTCAAGGAAGCACTCTCTGTCTTCCTAGGGGACACTGCTGATTCCGGATGGAACTCTGTGCCCAGCTGGTTATTAGCATTACAGGGGATAGAACTATAGGGGAACTGTTAGTTCCTTCTGTAATCATCCTGGCAAGCTGGAGTATAATTGTAATTCATTTCTATTATCTAAACTGAAAATTGCCAAGTTATCCTTTAAACATCTAATTATCTTCATCCTCCTATAAGGAAAAATATAATATTTTCTTGCTATTTCTAATATTTAAGAAGAAAGAAAAGAGACAAGTTTCAAAGAATTTTTAAATTTCTATCTCTTAATTGATAGAAAATTTTTATATACTAAAACAAAATATGTGATTTATATATCTTTGCTTTTTAAATTTATTTTTTATTTATATATATGTGTGCATGCATATATATATATATATACATATATATCATATTCTCTCCCTCCCAATTTCTTTCTCCCAGATCCTCCTCCCCAACTCAAAAGTCACATGCATGCACACATATACATATATATATGTGTGCATGCATGTTTATATGTCAGGGGGAAGTTAACCCTCAAGTGAAGAAATGATGTCTTCATTATTAACCAATTGAATTTGCTCTCAATACAGTACCAGCTTAGCTCTATAACAAGGAAGTGTTGATGAAGGTTCTAAATAGCTCTTTTCTGTAGTCAGTATAGCCTTTGGAAGTTAGAGAATACTGATTGAATACTAATGTTTTCCTATTGGCCCAACAATAGTGTGAGACACCTTTCCTCTGTGGTCCACGAAGAGGAGCCATTAGCAACAACATTAGAAACAGGGTGTCTCGGCTCAGCTCACACCCCATTCATTCCAAATCTTAATCTACTCTTCAGCAAGATAGTTAAGTGATTCCTCTGTACATTGCAGTTCAAGAAGTATCAATCTAGACAAATGCAGGTAACCATCACTGCTATTCCAGTGATATGCTGTTTAAGTTTTAAGCTCAACAGGGTAAGGAGTAGCATTTATTTGTTTTGATTTTTAAATTTTATTTATTATTTTATGTTATGAGTATTTGGTCTACACACACACACACACACACACGTGTGTGTGTGTGTGTATGTATGTATCATGCACATGCCTTGAGCCTGAGGAAGTCAAGAGAATGTCAGCCCTGGGTCTAGAATTGCAGATGGTCATGAGACACCGTGTGGGGGCTGGGAATGGAACCTTTGTCCTCTGGAAAAGCAGCCAGTGCTCTTAACAGTTGAGCTGTCTCTCCAAACCTTATCTATTGGTTTTAAATGAAAAGCTGACAATCTACAATTTGGTTACTTCAGTAAATTGCCTCCAAAAATTATTGGATTATGTGTGTCTGTGATGAGGACATAAGCAAGTTACTTTAGCAGTCCAGCAGAAGTCTCCCGTGCTGTAGAACAGGATGAGGAGAGTCCTGGATACCATAGCCCACTAACATCCTTTCATCTTGGGGTTACAGCTAACTCCCCAGCCACTGTAGAAAAAGTGAGTGGATTAAAGAAGTCCATAATGCTTTCTGGTTCCTTTTATTGAGGTAGACTCTATTTCCTTTCTTCATCCATCCATCCATCCATCCATCCATCCATCCATCCATCCATCTATCTATCTATCTATCTATCTATCTATCTATCTATCTATCTATCTTTTTTATTTTTTTGAGACATGGTTTCTCTGTAGTTTTGGAGGTTGTCCTGGAACTCACTCTGTAGTTCAGGCTGGCCTTGAACTCACAGAGATCTCCTCCCAAGTGCTGTGATTAAAGGTGTGTGCAACCACCTAGAATGTGTGCCTCTTCCACACATTTCTCTGTTTCTCCAATGATTACCTAAGTCACACCAGCACAAAACATACATACCTGGTGGGTGTTGGGGAGTGTGACAGGATTTTACTCTGTGGCTCTGGTGACTTCAACTCTCCACATCTTCCTGCCTCAACTTTCCCAGTGCTCAGATCATAGGTATGTGTCACCACACTCAGTTTCTGTTCTTATATCCATCTTCTTTTTTCTCAACTTTATTTTTGTGAAATCCCTTTTCATCATTGGGTGTTCTTGTAAGTCATTCTGTATCCATGAGGGTAATGATTCTCTCAATCATATCAGAAGCTGTATATAAGCTTATATTTATCAAAAGAGGGGATTAGCAAGATACCTTAGCAAATGGCAAGATAGCAAATATTTTACACGGTAGACCTAAAGTCTCTGTTGAAATAAGTCTCCTCTGCCATTGTAATTGGAAAGCAGTCACAGATAACACGTAAACATATGAATATAGTTGTACTCTAGTAAAACTGTCTTTGTTCCTGCTGAAATCTAAGCATCATATAATTTGCACATACCACAAGATCTTATTCTTCTTTTGATCTTTTTCTAAGCAGCTTTAAATGTTTTAAAATATTGTTTCACGCTGTATTTTTTAAGAATTGAATCAAGCGGCAAATATATTTTAAAACTTTCAAATATTGGCAAGGGCACAGGAAAACAGGAATTCTCAGGGAATGTGAAGTGGTGCATTCTTTATGACTGGCAATGGAAAAAAATATGTAAAACACCTTAAAATTTGTCTTACTCTTTGACCATTTCTAGGCATTTATCCAAAAAAATAACTAGAGATGCACATAAAGATTAATGGGTGTAGATATTCATCACAGAATTATTTATAGTATTGAAAAATTGAAAACAGACTCCAACTTGGGCAGATGGAAGTAATGCATCCCAAGTTCCCCATTTTTCTCCAAACAAATCGACATGCTTTATAAAATACAATAAAAATATTAGATCCATAGACCACTGGAAAGATCACTTTCTTCAGTTATGGGAACTCCTTATAAGGAGTTGCAGTTTCAATACCTGCTTAGGAATGAAACACTGAACTTGCCAAAAGCTAGGACCCAGGCAAGACTACCAGTTTCATGAAATGGAAGACAAGATAAATGTCTCCTCCTTGCAGGCAGGCATCTGTGGACACCCAGTGTAAGGGAGAGAGACTGAAACAATGCTATGAGAACATGAAAACCTCAAGCTCCTTGGATACAGTTGTAGATGTGCACTGTCCTTAGGGCATGGAAATTCCAAGGTGAGACATTGGTGGGAAAACTTGATTGCTCTGGTGGAAACAGAGCTTATCTACTGTATAGTATTTGTCTATAATCCAAGAAAAATCAGCCTGCTAAAATAGAGAAAATTTCTGCAAGTAAGGGAAGGCAACAAACCGATCCTACATCCTTGAGGATTTGAGGTCTGGAAAGTAGGCCCATAACCACGTGTCATGTCAGTCACCTATAATCCCAGTACTAGGAAGAGGGAGAATGAGGCAGTGAGATTTCCAGTAGGAGGCTACACCATAGCAAGACCCTGGCTTAAAAAATAGGATAACAAAAGAAAATAGAAAACATAAAAAAATTTAAAAAAATATATTGGGAGTGTAAAACTGCCAGAGACAGACCATCAAATCAATGGTTGAAAATGTTTATACAGACAAAAGAAGGAACAGAAACTGTAAGAAAATAGCAAGTGACCCAAAGAAGACAGTAGAGAGAAATCTGTTAAGGACAAAACAAACTTCTTGGGTGTGGCATCAGCTATATCACTGAGACAAATACAACGAATGGGTTAGAGAAAACTTGTGAACCAGAAAAGTAGACTTGTGAAAATTTCCATTAATGAAAGTGGGGGGGAATGGAGGCTCAGAAGACATTAAAAAAAAAAAACTGAGAAGTTTCAGCACACATTCAATACATTCTGAGGGAGAAAACTGGGAGAGTCATTTGAGATGGCTCAGAGGATAAAAGAACTTGTCCCTAAAGCGGAGTATCTGGGTTCCCTAAAGCACACGTAGTGGAAGGAGAAAACCAAGTCCTTCTACTTGTCACATGCCTGCTGTAGAATGAGCAAAAGTCCTCCCCCACCCACAGTAAAGAATGGGCAAAAATCCTTCCCCCAGAGTAAAATTGTAAAATAAAGAAAATGCTTTAAGAGAAAAAAAATCACTTAAAGATCTAAAAAAAATGATGCCCTCTCCCCTCAAAATAAATAAAACAAATAATAAAAAGCCCAGAACACTACTAGAATATATGGAGTCTTAAAGAAACAGAAGAGCTCAAATAAGAAATCCCCAAATTAACTTCCACAAGGTCAACTTCAATGTAACTGTTGTTATAGTACAAAAGATACCTTAAAGATGATATGAAAAGGAAAAAAGTCAGAAAACGTTTTAAAAATTAGAAGTTGGAGACAGAGTACTCTATTATATATAAAAATGTCCTATACGTTAGTGTAACATTCAAAGTGCATTACTGAAGCATTAATGAGTGGATAGGGAAGTAGGAAGTTAGGGCATGGTAAAAAAGTTAGTATTGATAAAGCACATGGAAAACATGATTATTCAATAGCATTAAACAGCTTTGTAGCTGCCTAAGGAAAAAAAAATATGCTGGCTCTTGAGGACTGATAGTTGTGACCAAAGTCTGGGGCACCTGGATGTATTTGGTAGCCCTGCTTTTGCTTGGGAGCTGCTATCCACAAATGTCGTCAATGGTGGATAAAACAATTTAAATTCTTATCTCCTCTTAGTCAACGATCCTCAGGCACAGAGGCTCCACCTCGTTGACCTGGAAACAGGGACAGCATCCACAGACACTGAGAAAAACAAGAGGGAATCGGAATCCCTGAATGGCAGTCTGCAAGGAAGGCAGGCAGTCAGTGATCTGGAACGGTCACCTCAGAGGCATTTGGACTTTGTATTTAAGATACTGAAGGTTTTTTTAGTCCTCCTTCAGCAACAGATTGACCTTTACCATTTTTCATACAAATCCCCAATGTAAAAGAAAAATAAGTCTTGGAAGATTTGTCAATATTAATATTTATTTTTGAGACAGGCTCTTACTCTAGTACTCAGGCTAGCCTAGATTTCCAATAATCCTCCAACCTCAGCCTCCCGTGTGCTGAGATTACTGGTATGTACCACCACACCAACTATTAAACTCTTTATGAATTAAATTAGTTTTCTCTGTATTTATGATGCATAGTTTGGAGACTTAATAAACATAAATGCGAAATAATCACTACAATCAGGCTAGTTGAATACTTGTTAAATACTGTGTTTCCTTGTGGAATGGGGATCTACCCTCTTAGCCAGTTTCAAATACATAGTAAAATACTGTTACTTACTGTCACTCTACTAGATACTTGGTCTCCAGCGTGTTTTCTTGTGACCTAACTGAAACTTTGTACTGTTCCTCACCCTTCTCACCAGCAGCCACAACCACTATCCTCTTTGGCAACATACTGTTGAGAGTTGAGAGTGTTGAGACTTTGAAGCTGGCTTTGTCCCTTCACCAAAGCCTACTTTTGCTCAGTCTGGAAAGTTAGACACAGTGAAGGGACTCCTGTCACTAACTTGGCAGTTTGTCCCAGTGTCCTGAACCTGTCTTGACCTAGGATCCCAAAGCCTTGGTCAGAGATCCACTACAGATACTCTGTTGTTCATTGCAAAAACCAGACCAACCTCCAGGACCTATGCCTGATACCCCAATTCCACAGGCCACAACCAGGAGGGCCAGGTGTTTGCCTGCAGCTGCGGCTGCAGTTGCGACACAGGAAAAGAACCATCAATTAGGACATTGAGTATTTATCAGGCCCACTAGCCCCGCAGGGAACCGACTCATTGCTTGGAATGCCACTGCCTACCTCCCAGTCAGAGTCTAAAAGCTTCCTGGTTTGTTAACTGCCAGATGAACTAAGGGCTCCCTGGAGGGGAAAAAGGGTTTAGGACCCCAGGATGTCCCCAGGGAGGAACCTGTTTTCCTATCTTTATGAGGCCACTATCTTCTACTCTCAAGGCTGGTTTCTTATCCAATCAGCCAGACACAAAGCCTCTGGGCGCCCTTTGCTCAGAGCACCCAAATGGCTTGGTAACTCTGAAAAAAAAAAACCGGAGAAAATTGTCATCTAATCCTCTGCTCCCTGCAGGACCGGAGGGTTTGAACCTTGCCTGCTGTAAACTGCTTTGGTATTGAACCCAGTCATCCCATACTTCTATAAATTCTTGTGTCCCTGAGGACCTACCCCCTCTCCACTCTTTTTTGCTCCTTTTTGGCTGTTTGGCTTTTTGATACCGGGTCTAGCCAAATGTCCCAAACTGGCTGTGCCACTCCCACCCTGCGTCTGGGATTACAGGCAAACTTCATTAAATTGTACTTAAATTGTATGGTTTGTTCAGTTCCATATGCTTTTCTATAGCGATGTGATTTATATCCGTAATGTTAAAACACACACACACACACACAGACACACACACACAAACACACACACACCCCCAAAACCAAAAAAAACCCAAAACCACCAGAACAACAAAAAATAGGGTGTAGCTTTTTACCTAGAATGTTTACTCACGAGGGGCCTGGGTTTCATCCTCAGTACATTGCCAGGGGAGTGGGGGTTGAGGGGAAATTCACAAGATAAAATTTTGCTGGCTAAGCATACAACACTGAACCTCAAATCCTTAAATCCCTGCCTTAAATCCCTGACTCTTAGTCCAGATTGGCAGCCTGCATGATAGGAGGCCCTGGGACATTGAGCCACTGCGAGCTATCTTGCACAATGCAGGAATCAAGGACTCAGTGCAGTGCTATTTCAAGTTTGAAGAGGCTGCCAGTTTTCAGTCAGCCTACCTCTTCTGGAAAGCTTTACTTTGCCAGGGCTGTCTCTCTAGGGAGACTCCTGATCCACACTTGCCTGACTCCTCATCCATACTTTCCTGTCTCCAGAGCCCAGATTCCCAAGGATTGGAAATAATGTGCTTTGTCAGCAGGGAAATGTGTTAATAAAGCACATTTTACTGACCTATAATGCCTTAATCCACTTAAATTAGTTGAGACTGTACCGAAATGTGCAAATCTGTAATCATGAAAAATACATTAAAAATCTATTTTTTAGCTGGGTGGTGGTGGTGCACACCTTTAATCCCATGACTTGGGAGGCAGAGACAGGCAGATCTTTGTGAGTTCGAGGCCAGACTAGTCTACAAGAGCTAGTTCCAGGACAGCAAGAACTGTTACACAGAGAAACCCTGACTTGAATAACAAACAAACAAACAAAACATTTACATTTTTAAAGTATAAAGAACATATTTTTTTTTGTTAAAGACTGAGACCAAGGAAAAAAATGCAAATAGGTTCCGGGGGACCCATCAGAGTGGTTGAACCTTCATCTGGCGATGGATGGAGATAGGAAGAGAGACCCACAGTGGAGCACCGGACTGAGCTCCCAAGGTCCAAGTGAGGATCAGAAGGAGGGAGAACATGAGCAAGGAAGTCAGGACCGCGAGGGGGCACCCACCCACTGAGACGGTGGGGCTGATCTGTTGGGAGATCACCAAGGCCAGCCGGACTGGGACTGAAAATACATGGGATAAAACTGGACTCTCCGAATATTGTGGACAATGAGGACTGCTGAGGAGCCAAGGACAATGGCACTGGGTTTTTGATCCTACTGCATGTACTGGCTTTGTGGGAGCCTAGCCGGTTTGGATGCTCACCTTCCTAGACCTGGCTGGAGGGGGGAGGACCTTGGACTTCCCACAGGGCAGGGAACCCTGACTGCTCTTTGGACTGGAGAGGGAGGAGGAGGGGAGTGGGGCGTGAGGAGTGGGGGGAGGAGGAGGGAAAAGGGAGGTGGAAAGGAGGCAGAAATTTTTAATAAAAAAATGCAAATAATTTTGGGATAAAAGTTTCTTTCTTTTCTATTATTATTATTGTTATTGTTGTTATTGTCGTTGTTGTTGTTGTTTTTAAGCCAGGGTTTTTTTTTGTGTAGCTATGGTTGTCTTGAAGCTAGCTCTGTAGACTGGGCTGGTCTTGAATTCAGAGATGCACCTGCCTCCGGAGTGCTGGGACTAAAAGAATACAATACTATGCCTGGCTAAAAGTTTCTTTACGTATGATGAATGGAATATAAAAACCTGAAATCTATTACTTCTTAAAAATATTTGAAGCAGAGGCTAGGGAATGTAGCTCAGTTGCTAGTGTACTTTCCTAGCATGCACAAAGCCCTGGCCATCCCCAGTGAAGCACATCTATATTCCCAGAACTCTGAAGGTGAAGGTGAGAAGATCAGCTTACGTGTTATTTTTTAAAATTTACTTTATTTTATGTATATGGATCTTTTGCCTTCATGTACCATGTGTACCATGTGCATGTCTGGTGTCAGGGAGGTCAGAAAGAAGGTATCAGGTTCCCTGAAACTGGAAAGGTAGATGGTTGTGAGCCACCATGTGGGTGCTGAGCATTGAACCTAGGTCTTTTCGAAGAGCAGCCAGTGCTCTTAACAGATGGGCCATCTTTGCAGCTCAAGTGCATCCTTTACTGTGTGGAGTTTGAGGACAGTATTTGTGAGTGTTAGAAGTGAAGAAGGCAAAACTTTAGCATGTATCAAGTTTGCATATTGGTCAGTTCAGTGATTGTAGTGATTGTATTATTTTTATCTCTGTAGCTTGTATATGGGAACCCTTCTATAAAGTCAGTTAAAAAGCCTAAATTGTAATGCAACCCAGTTAAACACATTATAGTAAATCCACAGGTTGAAGAAACATCCTGTACCCTTTAAAAATCACCATAACAAAGAATTTATACATTGGATATAAAAAAACATTAGAAAACAATGGCATGGGAAGGCATCTTGTTTTGGAAAGATGTAGCTTCAATATGCTTTGTGCATCACATGCATAAAGATAAACTGGTCAGGTTATTGAACTTGACTACAGCTGAGTCTTGCCACATTTGTGTTTAAGTCTGTGTACCTTGTTTACAATGAACAGTTATAGTCCTCTCATGAGAACAAAACAATCTAATGAGCAGTCTGTGTCAAAATGAAATCATCAATTAATAGCAGTGCCCAGTTTTACTCCAAATATTTAAAAAAAAAAAAAACTGGGGCTGGAGAGATGGCTTGGTGGTTGAGAGCGTCGCCTGCTCTTCCAGGGGTCATGAGTTCAGTTCCCGGCGACCACATGGTGGCTCACAACCATCTGTAAAGAGGTCTGGTGCCCTCTTCTGGCCTGCGAACATACACACAGACAGAATATTGTATGCATAATAAATAAATAAATAGATAAATATTAAAAAAAAACAAACTGATGCTGTATTTGATGATGTTCTGCCACCTGATGGCCAAATGGAAGAATGCTTTATGAAGGCAGACTAACTGAATTTTTTTTCTTTATTTTGTCCCTACTACCATTAAATTTGCTTCTTCTGCCATCTTGTGGACATATTGAAAATATTTTTAGAGGCCTTAAATAGTTTATCTATCTATCTATCTATCTATCTATCTATCTATCTATCTATCTATCTATCTATCTATCTATCTACCTACTATCTATCATCTATCTGCCAGTCTATCTATCTATCTATCTATCATCTATCTGTCTATCTATCTATCTATCTATCTATCTATCTATCTATCTATCTATCTATCTATCTATCATCTATCTGTCTGTCTATCTGTCTATCTATCTATCTATCTATCAATCATCTATCTATCTATCTATCTATCTATCTATCTATCTATCATCTATCTATCTATCTATCTATTATCTATCTATCATCTATCTATCTATCTATTATCTATCTATTATCTATTATCTATCTATCTATCTATCTATCTATCTATCTATCTATCTATCTATCTATCTATCTATCATCTATCTTGTGAATCAAACAGTTCCCCTCCCTATTGTCCTCTCACTTTCTCCCCCATCTCCTCTCTACTCCCCTATCCACTCCTCCTTTATCTACATTCAGAGGGGGTACATGAGATCAACAAAGCATGTCAAATCAAGTTGAGACAGGACTAAGCTTTTCCCCTTTGTATCAAGACTGAGAAAGGCATTCCACTATAGGGAACAGGTTCCAAAAAGCCAGCTCATATGTCAGGGACAGGTCCTGGTTCCACTGCTAGGGGCCCCACAAAAGACCAAGCTACACAACTGTCACCCAGATGCAGAGGGCCTAGGTCAGTACCTTGCTGGCTTCTTAGCTGTCGGACCAGAGTCCGTGAGCTCCCACAAGCTCTTATCAGCCATCCCTGTGGGTTCCCCATCATGATCTCAACCCACCTTGCTCATATAATCTCTCTAAACTCTCATCAACTGAACTCCCAGATCTTGTCCCAGTGCTTAGCTGTGGATCTCTGCATCTGCTTCCACCAGTTACTGGATGAAAGTTCTATGATGACAACTAGGGTGGTCACCAATCTAATTACAGGGGAGGGACAGTTTAAGCACCCTATCCACTATTGCTAGGAGTCTTAGCTGGGGGTCATCCCAGTGGGTTTCGGAGAGTTTCCCAGGCACCAGGTTTCTCCATAACACTCTATCAAGATATCTCTTTCAGGACCCTGAAAGAGACATACATGGATCTGATCTACATGAAAAGTAGAAAAAGATAAAATCTCCTGAGTAAATTGGGAGCATGGGGATCATGGGAGACGGTAGAAGGGGATGGGAGAGGAAGTGAGGGGAGCAGAGAAAAATATATAGCTCAATAAAAACAATTTAAAAAGATATCTTTCATTACTTTCTCCCTCCATCCTGCCCTCAACTAGACCATCCTGATCCCTCATGCCCCCATCCTCCCATCCCTTCTCCTCTACCCCCTTGCTTCCAGTTTACCCAGGAGATAATCATCTATTTTCCCTTCCCAGGGAGATCCGTGCATCCCTCTTTGGGTCCTCCTTGTTATCTAGCCTCTCTGGGTTGTAGCCTGCTTAGCCTTTGCTTTATGTTTAATATCCACTTATGAGTGAGTAAATACAGTGTTTGTTTTTCTGGGTTTGGGCTACCTCACTAAGAATGATTTTTTTTTAGTTCCATCCATTTGCCTGAAAATTTCATAATGGCATTGTTTTATATCTCTGAGTAATTCCATTGTGTAGCTGTACTACATTTTATTTATCTATTCTTCGGTTGAGGGATATCGATATCTAGGTTGTATCCAGGTTCTGGCTATTATAAATAATACTGTTATGAACATAGGTGAGCAAGTGTTCTTATGGTATTATTGAGCACCCTTTGGGTACATGCTCAAGAGTGGCATCACTGGGTCTTGAAGTAGACTGATTTCCAGTTTTTTGAGAAACTGCCATACTGATTTCCAAAGTGGCTGTACAAGTTTACACTCCGGCCAGCAGTGGAGGATTGTTCCCCTTACTCCATATCCTCTCCAATATAGGCTGTTGTTAGCATTTTTGATCCTAGCCATTCTGACAGGTGTAATATGGTATCTCAGAGTTGTTTTGATTTGCATTTCCCTGATAGCTAAAGGATTTTGAACAATTGTTTAAGTATATCTTGGTCATTTGAGATTCTTCTCTTGAGAATTCTGTGTTTAAATCTGTGCTGAATAGTTGGCTAAGTTATGAAAGAATACTTTATGAATGTAAAATAATTGAAATTGTCATTGTTTTGTTTCTTCTTTATATGATGGGTCTATGATGCCATCTTGTGGATTAATGTAAGAACACATCTATAAATGAACATGATATAAAAGAATTCATTATATACTGATAAAATATTATCTATTATTTTTATTACTAAAATTTACAAAATCAATTACAAATTGACCAAACATCTTAACATAAGACTTGAAACTGTGAATGTGTGAGAGAAAAAGTAGAGAAAACACTTCAAGATCTAGACATATGGTAGGTCTTTCTGAATAGAAATTTAATTGCTCAGAAAATAGTGCCAACAATTAACAAATGAAACCTCTGGAAGGAAAGATGGCTCAGAGGTTAAGGGTGCTGGCTGCTCTTCCAGAGATCCTGAATTCAATTCCCAGTACCCCCACGGTGACTCATAAACATCTATTACGGAGTTTGATACCCTCTTCTCTCTGATGCTCTCTCTCTGATGTCATGTGGGCACACATGCAAATAGAGCACTCATATAAACAAAATACATACGTAAATCTTGAAACAAAATGAACAAACAAACAAAAACAAATGAAACCTCACGAAATTATAAAACTTCTGAACCGTAGAGGAGACAGTTAATTAAGTGAAGAGACAGTTTACAAAATGTGAGAAAATATTTGCCAGCTGTATATATGATAGAGCATGAATACTCAGACTGTACAAAGAAATCATAATACTGAATACCAAGAAAGCAAACAGCCCAATCAAAACTGTCAGGGAACTGAACAGAGAGTTGTCAGAAGAGCAAATACAAAAGTGTGTGTGTGTGTGTCTGTCTGTGTCTGTGTATTGAGGGGACTTTTGAGACAGGGTTTCGCTGAACTTGCTCTGTGGACAAGACTGGTCTCAAACTCACAGAAGTCCACTTGCCTTTGTGTTTTGAGTGCTGGGATTGTCACCACCATCAGCTCACCAATTAACATTTTAAAAAGTGTTCAAGGTCTTTAGTCATCAGGGAAATGCAAGTTGATATCCCACCTCACCCCAGTAAAAATGACTAAAATCACGAAAACAAACAGCAAACCAATGTGGTTCAGGGAGTGGAGAAAGAAGAGCTGATAGTGGGGATGTAAACTGGTTCTTCACTATGGAAATCAAAGTGCAAGTGTCTAAAAAATAAAAATAGAATCACCATGTCACCAAGCTATATTACCCCTTGGCATATACACAAAGTGTTTACATGCTACCACTAACATTTCTTGTTTTTCTAGTTCTAAGAGATAGGAAATGGAATCAGTTTAGATTTCCATCGGCTGATGATGGATGAGAAAAATATGGTACAACCTACAATGGGATTCTATGCAGCCATAGAGAAAATGAAATGGTGAAATTTGCAGAAAAGTGGATGGATCTAGAAAAATATATTAAGGCGCAGAAAGACAAATACTGCATGTTCTTTCTTGTCTGTACATACTATTTCCTATTTTTATATATGTACATGCATTTGAGATGACTCTGTGTAGTGTTTAGGAATTTGAAAGGGGCAACCTAGAGGGTCAAACAGAAGCTTTAAGGGAGAGGAGTCGGAAGGGCAGTAGAACTGAAGTGATATGAAAGTACAAGGGGGATACTAGAGATTAAGGGTTTAAGTGGGAATATAAACTAAGGAAATGGGGTAGGAGGCAACCAAAACCAAGTATTTAAAAATTGATACCAGAATCCTACTTTTTTGGGGGCTGGAGAGATAGCTCAGCAGTTAAGAGCACTTACTGCTTTTCCACAGGACCTGGGTTCAATTCCCAGTATCCACATGGCAGCTCACAACTGTCTGTAACTCCAGTTCCAGAAGACATGATACTCATGACAAAACACTAATGTACATAAAAAATAAAAAAAGAATTCTGCTCTTTGTATGATCATTAGGCCCAATGCTCAAAATTAGTGCATGCTCATTATATAAAATTTAGGGAAATGATGTAAGCAGAAAGGATGAGATGAGGAGTCCTTCCTTCTTGATGTCCTGAGAAAGATAATTTTTCATTTCTAGTTTACAAGACCAGTGTAATGTTTTTACTATCAGGACATTTAATCTACATCTAAAATGTTATTTTCAATTATGCCTGCAATAGGTATGAAGATTACAATAATGGCATGGTAGCTGATTGAGGCTTTTTGCCCAATGATGATAAATAGGTGTTCAACTGGTTGGCCTCCAATTCATGTGAGGATAAGAAGGTCAGCTACTAGGATTCAGTATATCGTTTGCGTAATTGGGCAGAAGATAAGTCCTCGTTGTTTTAGGTGTGAAGGAAAGGTATGAGGGCTAGAATAAGGACTGATAGGATTAGAGCTAGGACTCCGCCTAATTTGTTAGGGATAGATCGAAGGATGGCATAGGCAAATACAAAATATCATTCTGGTTTAATATGTAGTGGCGTGTTGGGGGAGCTCCTTCTGCTCCTTCAGCCAATAGCAGCTGAGATACTAGACCACTGGGGTGGGGTATTAAGTGGATTTGCTAGGGTGTAATTATCAGGGTCTCCAAGAATATCTGGGAAAAATAAAACCAAAATTATGAGAGCTATTAATAGAAGGAGGACGCCTAGAAAATCTTTGATTGTGTACTAAGGGTGGAATGGGATTTTGTCTGCATCTGAGTTTAGGCCTGATGGGTTGTTGCAGCCTGTTTCATGGAGGAATAGTAGGAGAACTAATACGAGGGGTGTAATGATGAAAGGTAAGATGAAGTGGAATGCAAGGAATCGTGTAGGAGTGACTTTGTCTACTGAAAATCCACCTCAGATTCATTCTACCAGGACCGTACCGATGTAGGCGATGGCTGATAGGAGATTAGTGATTACTGTGGCCCCGCAAAAAGATATTTGCTCTCATGGGAGAACATAGCCTATGAATGCTGTTGCTATTTCGGCAAATAGGAGCACAATTCCTATGTTTCGGGTTTCGATTATATTATAGGAGTCGTAATAAATTCCTCTCCCTACGTGGAGGAATAGGCAAATGAAGAATCTAGAGTCTCTGTTTGCATGTC
>NC_022026.1:39157789-39158723 GCF_000317375.1 Microtus ochrogaster | reverse complement strand
TGTAAATAAAGTAGTGACTGTGCCTAAGCATAGTATAGCTGTCAAGATAGTACTGTCATTAGGGATAACGGGGTGGAGTCAGATTAGTAGGAAAACTCCTCCTACAACTATAGTGCTTGAGTGAAGAAGTGCAGACACAGGAGTTGTCCTTCTATGGCTGACGGGAGTCATGGGTGTAAGCCCTATTGTGCTGATTTGCCTGTAGCTGTGGTGAGGAGGCCTTCTAAAGGAATAATGTTTGGGTTGTCTACTATGAAGATTTGTTGGAGCTCTCAAGAGTTGGAATTTGTGCAGAATCAGGCTATTGCTAGGATGAATCCAATATCACCGATACAATTGTAGAGGATAGCCTGTATGGCTGCTGTGTTTGCATCAGCTCAACCGGATCATCAGCATTGTGGCTCATGCCTATAATCCCAGCACGGTTAGTCTATACCAAGAAGATCACACATTTGAGGCCAGCCTGGGCTACACAGAGTGACAGTGTCTCAGGAAAGCAAAAAGAAAGGAGGAAAATAAAAGAGAAAGTCACACATAATTTCACTGGGTCATACCATTAATTTAATAATCTCACTTACTTCTTCAGGGGGATGCTTGGACCAGCGTTGAGCAGTTCTCTCAGTAGATGGTTTTTCTGCTATTGGGATGCTAACCTTGGACTGTCCTCTGATACTCAACTCTTGCTTTGTTTTTAAAACCTATTCACCAGCTTCTTTATTATTACAAGTAGCTAGTTGTTCATAGCCAAATATCTTGTCTTGGGTGCTGAAAGGGCTAACTTTGGTTATTAGTTTCACTGGATCTGGAAGCAATTAAAATGCAAGTTGTTGAACCTTCCTTTCCTGTGAGAGGCCTGCTTCCTTCCTTCCTTTCTTCCTTCCTTCCTTCCTTCCTTCCTTCCTTCCTTCCTTCCTTCCTTCCTTCCTTCCTTCCT
>NC_022026.1:39125740-39155518 GCF_000317375.1 Microtus ochrogaster | reverse complement strand
TCCAGAAGCTGGTGATTGTGAGCAGCCTGGTGTTGGTGCTGCGAACCAAACTAGGGTTCTCTGGAAGAAAATTGCATCCTCTTAAAGACTCAGCCCCCGTTTTAGACCCCTCACAGAGTCTATCTCTCTCTCTCTCTCTCTCTCTCTCTCTCTCTCTCTCTCTCTCTCTCTCTGTGTGTGCGCGCGCGTGTTTGTTATTTCTGGAAATTGAACATAAAACCATGCACATGCAAAACAAATGCTTTCTCAGTGAGCCACATCTCCATCCCTTACAGGAAGATGTTGTGTCTTGAATTCTTATTGGTTATAGGAGTGTGTACCAGTGTGACAATTCATTGAGTTGCACACTTAAGATTTGTGGGTTTTGTCTTATGAGAAGGAGGCATATTCTGAGTAACAAGAGTATCTCTGTTTTGTGTCTTGACATGTTTTCAGGGTTGACACAGCTGTGCACTGGCTTAGTATGCCCATCCTGAGGCTGACCACTGAGGCTACTGAGAGTTGGTGTGAAAAAAGTCGAGTTCTCTGGAAAAGCAGAATATTTTCTTAATCACTCAGCCACCTCTCTCCAGCACCCACACCAGGCTGTTCACCATCATCTGTAGCCAAGTAACTGTACTGTATGGTTAAGATGAAAGTCACTCAAAAAACACTTGTGTGCTGGACCCTAGCTCCTGCACAGCTTCTTTGTGGGCTATATCCATTCTTTCACCATATTCTGTCTCTGGCACCAGTGCTAGAGGTATACTTACCCTGACTGATTCATAGCACAATGATGGTAGCTATGTGCTAGTTATTATCTAATGAACTTATAAAGGTAGCACAGAAGGGAACGTGGGCTTCTGAATCTACCAGGGCTTCAGTGACTCTACTGCACTTATCATGGCAGACAGAAACAAGGTCATGAGGAACTGTGCAGCACCTAAAACCCATCTGTATCAGACACACACAAATAGAGTATGATGTGAACAGAGATCCACACCGTGACTCCTTTGAAAACTGGCACCAGGGACAGAGGAACTCGGTCTCACTACAGGGCAGATGCTCCTACCATAAGATTTTGGATTTATATAATCACCTGGGTGACATTTGGAGTGAACTGTGAAACCCAGAGATAAAACAATTTTATACTGCGGCTGCAAAGAGACTTTCTAAAATAAAATTGATTTTAGGCGGGATATTATTGAGAAGCCTAGTGGAAGACTGCAAGCCAATGGCATGTCCCTTGAAAACATGAGGCACAGTAAGCATCCTGCCAGCAGAGGCTGTCATGGAGTGGATGCTGGACAGACCCTCAGGTTCTTCGTTCTCTACTGCTCTAGTCCTCCAAGTCAAACTTTTCCATGATTGTTTCTATTATCACTGTTTTTTTTAATGAAAAAGGATTTGAGGATTTTTGTTGGACATTGTGCCATAAATTGTAGCAGATTTCTGATTATTAATAATAAAAATTTGGAGTCAACTATTAGGGGGTGAACGTTGAAGAATCAGAGAAGTAGAGTGGCCAGTCACTAGAGTTCTCACCTCTTCCAGTGCTCAGACCAAAGGGGCAGCGATCCTGTCCTCAGACTGCCTCCTCAGACTGACTGCTTCAGACTAATATGAGGTCCTCTCTCCGCCTTATCTTCCTCTTTCTGCGCAGACATATCACTCCTGTCTCCACCTCCCTAGTGCTGGGATTGAAGGCATGTGATTCCAAGTGCTGGGATCACCTTTGTGTGAGTTTTGTTTCTCTTTTAGACAGATTCAATCTCTTGTAACCCAGGGTGTCCTTGAACAAAAAAAGATCCATCTGCCTCTGTTTCCGAGTCCTGGGATGAAAGGCGTGTGCCACACTCCCTGGCCTCTGCTGGTTTAACTCTGCACCCTGATCTTCAGGAAAGCTTTATTTGTTAGATCACAAGCAAAATATCACTACAACAAATAAAAATGAGATATAAAAAATAGTAATAAAATAACACGTGCCCCTTTCTCTCTGTTAACTTTTCCTTCTGGCTAACTGTAACTATAAATATGGGATACAGTAAGTTCTCAAATTTTTATCATAGGTAAAAAGTAAAACTGTATACATTTATAACCTCCATAACCAGGTAACTGTTATATTTAAAGTAAAATACAGAAAGGGAAAAGGTGGATTTGTTTGTAACCAAAGAAAAATCCCCTAGGGTCCTGGCAATTGCATACTGTCAATATGTAATTTATGTCTGTATCTAAGAAGCATATGGAAGGCCAGGTGGCTCAAGTCTCCAGGAAAGACACTTTGCTTTTACAATATATTTCTTTCATCCTATTGAGTTACTTAATTTTTCACAATTCTTATTCTTATGGCCCTCAAAAATTATAGTAACTATTTGATGTATGACTTCAAATTTATTTTTAAAAGAATTTTCACATATTAAAGGGACCACTCTGTCCCTTTATGTCTTCACACTGATTATTTGCTCATAATCTATTGAGCTCTGGTAGCCAAGGAAACATAAGAATTTTTAGAGTCACTTCCCTTAAGTTGGCAGTAACTAACATTTTGCCTTAGAAAAGAGAGAAACAGCTATTTTATATTTTCCATGTGGTATCTATTAATCACTTTCAATTTCACAGGATGCAGAAGGACAAAGAGACCACTGCTAAAAGTAGACATTCATTGACATCCTTTCCATGTAAGTAAATTTTGTAGAAAATCATAATTACTTAAAGCACCATGTTTGAGGGCTATGGAGAATGCACTGTATTTTATATCCTTGTAGTTTCCTGGAACCAAATATGTGTATTGTCATCTCTGTGTTGGTTCCATAGCTATAAAATTGAAATAATGATTGTGTGGGTATCCTTGCAGGGCCAATAATACCAAATGTGCTAACACATATAAAACGTGTACTTTTATTTAAATGTTTTCAGACCCTAAGTTCTGCAGGACATGATCATGTGTTCAGATATAGTAAACAGGCATTAACATTCAAGAGTACTGGAGAAATGCAAGTTATATAAACGAGTAAGACAAATACAAGGTGAAAGAATATAAGTAAACTGGCACCTCAACACAGAAAAGAAACCAGATTCCCATGTGGAGAAATATTTAATAAATTTATTCTAAAGTAATTTATAAATTTTAACAGTCCTAAGATATTAGAAATTCTAAAATTGCATTTGGGTCTGAGGGCAGTATTTCAACAGTAAGACCTTGAACAATCATAAGAAAGTTGGCATTTTTCTGATATAAAGTGATAAAGAATGACTATTTTGATCCAAAATGGAAAAATGGGAAAACAGCAAGCAAAGAGCAGGCTTATGAAAAACCTATATCCATGATGGCAAGAGCAGAATTCATCAGCTTTGTATTTTCAATGTAGTGATTTGATACAGTCACTATGCCTTCAGAGGATTTAAAGAGCCCTGACTTTCCTTCTCTGCTGGCTATAGCTTGCAGCCTCTTTCTTGAGCTGTCTGTACCACACAATGCTGCATTCCATGATAGGTACCTCAAGTTTCTGGCATTTCCACCATCCTGGTGTTTCCACTGCAGCAAGACTCCACCTTCATGCAGGGGCCTCTCTAGGCTTCTTTGCAGTATCTACAGTTCTGACACATTGCCTTGCCTTAGAGGACCTTACACTGTGTTACTGAATCTTGGTAATCTCATCACCTTGCAAATTTCTTTTCAGCAGAATCAATCTATACCATGGGGATCCTGCTGCCATGTTCTTTAGCCTGGTGTGATGGAACCTCATGATTCTGGTCAGTGTTTTGTTAACTTGATACCATTTAGAGTCATCTGAGAAGAATGAACCTACATTGAGATAATTCTTTTATTAAACTGGTATGGAGGAAATTCTGTTGAGACTCTCTTGAGTTGTATTTGGTGTGGGAGGGTCACGCTCTCTGTGAGTGGTTTCTAGCTTGGAGAGGTTTTCCTGGGTCTATCTGGTAGGCAAGCTGAGGTCTTTCTGGAGAGCAATATGTCAAGCAGTGATCTTTTTTTTATTTTTTATTGAAAATTTCCACTTCCTCCCCTCCTCCCACTTCCCCCTCCCCTTGCTCTCCCTCCCTCTCCACTCCAAGGAGCAGTCAGGGTTCCCTACCCTATGGAAGTCCAAGGTCCTCCCTGCTCCCCCCAGGTCCAGGAAGGTGAGCATCCAAACAGACTAGGCTCCAACAAAGCCTGTCCATGCAGTAGAATCAAAACCCAGCGCCATTGTCCTTGGCTTCTCCATCAACCTCCCCCGTCAGCCACATTCAGAGAGTCCGGTTTGATCCCATGCTCCATCAGTTCCAGCCCAACTAGCCTTGGTAATCTCCCATTAGATCAGTCCCACCATCTCAGTGGGTGGATGCACCCCTCGCGATCCTGACTTCCTTGCTCATGTCCTCCCTCCTTCTGCTCCTCATTTGGATCTTAGGAGCTCAGTCCAGTTCAAGCAGTGATCTTAAGTATTCTCTGCTTCATTCAGCTCCTGCCTTCAGGATTCTTCCCTGATTCCTGACCTGAGTTCCCTCAATAATGGACTGTGTGAAGCTTATTCTTTGCTTTCTCTGGTAAGTTTCCCCCCAATTAAGCCCAACTGTGTTCTTTGCTGTAACCCACCCAGCAGGTCCAGTTATTCCAGGGTCTGAAGGGGCGCTATCTGAAAGAAGATGGGAGAGATAGGGGAAGAAGACCAAGCAAGCAAAACAGGATTCTGTTCTCAATTTGTCAAGGTCTCCGTTTATTGAAGCAAGCTTTTTGTCTTATATACTCCTTAGTGAGGAACTCAGGCAGGGGGAACTGGGGAAGGGGGAAGGGATTGGCAGCTAAGGGGGGCAGTTGCAAGGTCAGTGGCTAGAACACCTGCTGTTAGTGATAAGCAGCAAGACACTCTGTGGTGCTTTCCAGAGCTTGAGTCTCCAAGGTTAGCACATAATGTTTTGCTTAACTTTAAGTTTTCTGTCTCAAAGTTTTTACTTCAAGGCCCTGTGAGAAAGGAGAAGCCTGGAATGGCTCCTGACACTTTGCAATATTTGAAGCCTTAGCTGGAGACACCTAGCTCAGCCATGGACTCTTCTGGTGAACTCTGTGGATTTTTTCTTTCCAATGCCAAAGTCACCATGCCAGTTTACATCTGGTCACAGATCATGCACTGATTATCTCTGGTTAATTCCTGCAGAACCATACCCACACTCCGAGGCTTAACATTGGATACAGACTGCTCATGAACTTTGCCTGAAAAGCTTTCCTGGGTGTCTCCTGTTCACATCATTCAAACACTCCTAGATGTAGGTCCTTTTATGCAGCTTCTGCATCTAATTTTCCCTATTGGTTCCACTAGCTTCTAGCTTACGTGTATTACTTTCACACTCTCTGTCTTGTGTCTGATGTGCAGGTCTTTTAGCAGTTTTGCATGATGGGATATACAAATCTTTGTCTGCCAATACACTTCTCACCTTTCCATGCCTGACTCCAGTCACACAGGTCTTTATAAAATTTCCTGGTGAGTTCCCCCAGTAGTGAGCCCGCATGTGTAATCTTCATACTCAGAGGCCTTGCTAAGTGTGTGCAGATTATACATGGTTATCCTTTGTAAGCAAGACTGATCCTTGCCTTCCAGTGCCATCTCTTACTCCGTGGCCTTGTTCAGGTCACACAGCACCTGCATTGGACTTCCATGCTTCCTGTCTTCAGATTCAAGCCGTCTTCTGCTGTCTGAACACTCCCAGTCCTACTTTTCAATGTTCAGAATTTGTCCCTGCCTCATCTGGGGGTCTTCCCATAATTTTTCCCACTAGTGTCATCCCTATGTTTCCAGGTCATATTCCTATCACGTGAGTACTACACTGGATTTCCTTGGTGAGTTCTTGCATGATTAAATCTTTCCAGGGCAACTATATACTCTAAAGTCTGGCTCTAGGTAAGCAGATAATACATACATTGGCCTTATCTAGTGAGCTTCCCTGAACCAGCAACATCACCCCATGTCTTGCTCTAGTAGCTTCTGCAACAACATTTCCTGGTAAAATCTACAAAAACCAAGACAACCTGTGCCAGGTTCATATTTCCAAGTCAAGGTCTGTATGCATTCTGCCTTTCCTATTGATATCCCCAGAACTTTATGCAGTAGAGACATTTGCTCACTCCCATGAATATGCCTGTCCTGAAGCACTGGTAATAGTTTTCCCTTAGAGTTAGTCCAGAACCTAGCATCCATGCATCATTTCCAGCTTCTAAAGCCAAGGCCTAAATGCACACATCAAAGATTGGACTTTCTTGGTGGCATTCACTTAAAGTTTGTGTGCAGAGCCATCAACTTGCTGCCAGTCCTAACTCAGGTCATGCAGTTCCTGGGAAAGATTTCCAACCTTAGATCTTTAAGAGCTATGAACAACGGCACCATCTCACTTATCCGTGCCCTAGCCATGGATTCACAGGTTGCACACTTTTTGATACTACCCAGGACCTCAGGTCTATTGGACTAGCTCCAGATAAACAGAGTCTCTAACAGTTTTCTGTTTTGAGGTACAAAGAACCTCTCCCAACAGCACACTCCACCTAGTTCATAGTCTATCTGACATTGTAAATTTCCTTTCCTGGAGTTCTCTGTTTAATACTCACTGAACTGATCTTGCCCATGTCATCTGTCTATTTACAGAATACTTCCTAATGGACATATTGCTTGCTAAATTTCTCTGGTGAGTTCCAAAGAACCCTGCCACATCATTCCACACACTCTCAGAGCTAGCTCAGGTGAGTCAAACAGTAACTGAAGCCCTACTCACGGGTTGGCAAGTGGTATTCTGGCCTTGTGTGGTATTGTCTCCACTAAGTCACTCTACAGCCTCATTCGTTGGTAATTTAGTTACTGCCATAGCTTTCCAGATGTTCTTCCAAAACAAAGCCCACCTACATAATCTCTACTTGTCACCATTGGCTCTGGTAGCAGAGATTTAACACTGCTTTGACTGATGAGCTCTCCAAATCCCTATGGGCCCGCATCATTTCTCACACTACCAGGGATAACTGTGGTCATAAAGCTCCTGGCATATATTTTCCTGGTGTATTCTCCAGAACCAAGAACACCTACACCATCGCCAGTGTCCAATGACTATCTCTGGATGCACAGAGAGCATATTAGCAAAGCCTGATGCAGCTACCCAGAACCCTCCATTGTCACCCTCCACTACATTGCCTCCCAACTCCCCACACCTATCCATGTTGTCTCCCTTTGGATGCATGATTCATTCATCAACGTTGCTTTGTGATTTCTGAAGATCATTGTCCACTTGATCCTTCACAACACTCTCAGTCCTAGCTCTGGCCACCCAAGTATGCACTTTTTCTCTGGAGAGTGCCTTCAGAAACAATCCCACCTGGATTATTTCAATATTCCCAGGATTACTTCTGGATATGCTGCTCTTACTCGAGTCCAGGTCCTATCATGCTTATAAAGCATCCACTTGGTTTCTGGGGGTGTGTTTAGTGTTTGCATCTTCCTCTATCTGTCAAATGCATTCCTTTCTCTAAACGCTTGACACCCTATTCTCTGCAGGTGATGATCATGTCTTTGAATACTGCCAACAAGAAGTAGAAGGCAAGTACTCGTCACATGCAAGTTGCATAAATAAGCATGAAACATACAAGGTGAAAGAAGGTTTTTAAGAAAGCTGTAACCTCAACACAGAAGAGTCACCAGATTTACTTAAGTACTCATATATATGGGGTGGGGTAGAGCCAGACGTGTTAGCCTTAGTACTGACGAGAAAGTGTGAGATGCTATCTTGGAGTAGAAAGGCAATGCTGTGCTCCAAGGATGCTAGTGTTGTCTGTAGCCTGTCTCTACTAGTAGGCAATAGCCCTCTACTATTTCCCTGGTTGTGAGGATCACAAAGGCCCAGGTATCTCCAATGTGCTCTGTGTAGCAAATATCATGTGAAGTAGACAGGGCAGCATGTCAGAGTTTGTTTTCTTGTTTCATCCTCCCCATCACTGAACTCAGACTGAAATCATCATACTTGGTGGCACACACCCTTATCCAGTGAGCCATTTTACTAACCTCAAACTCATAACTTTGACGATACAATATTCTTCCCTTCTCTCCGTAGGCTGAGGGCCACTTCATGATGCAAAATAAATTTATTCTAAGACTATCCATAGATTTTAAGAGTCCTATGATGTTTCAAATTCTAAAGACTCATTTGGTACTCAGTAGCTTTTGTAAAATGTGAGACTTGGAACAATCTTAAGAGAGCTTATGTGCTTCTGACGTAAAATGGCACTTAGGAAATAGTACTATCCTTAGAGGAAAGGTTTCGGAAGAAAAACAAGCATAGATCAGGCTGATAAAAAAAGCCTATATCCATGAGGGCAAAAGCAGAATTCATCAGCTCTGCATCAGCAATGTGGTGATTTGAAACAGTCATTATGCCTTCAAAGGATTTAAAAAAGCCCCAACTTTCCTTTTCTGTTGGCTGTAGCCTGCAGCCTCTTTCTTGAGCTGTCTGTACCACACAATGCTGCATTCCATGATAGGTACCTCAAGTTTCTGGCAGCTCCACCATCCTGGTGTTTCCACTGCAGCACAGACTCCACCTTCACAGCTCCATGCAGGGGCCTCTCTAGCCTTCTTTGCAGTATCTACAGTTCTGACACATTGCCTTGCCTTAGAGGCCCTCACACCGTGTTACTAGATCTTGGTAACCTTATCACCTTGCAAATTTCTTTTCAGCAGAATCAATCCATATCACGGGGATCCTGCTGCCAAGTTCTTCAGCCTGGTGTGATGAAACTTCACCATTCTGGTCAGTGTTTTGTTAACCTGACACCAACTAAAGTCATTTGAGAAGGAACCTCCACTGAGATCATTTCTCTATGAAGCTTGTCTGGAAGAAAGACTGCTGAACACTCTCTTGAGCTGTGTTTGGCTTGGGAGGGTCGAGCTCTCTGTGGGTAGTACCTAACCTGAGAGGTGGTCTTGGGTTGTACAGGAAGGCAAGCCAAGGTCCTTCTGGAGAGCAAGACTTTCAGCAGCATTCCCCAGTCTTCCCTGCTTCATTCAGCTTCTGCCTCTAGGTTCCTTCCTTGATTTCTGACCTGAGTTCCCTCAATATGAGCTGTGTGAAGCTCATGCTCTGATTTCTCTGGTAAGTTTCTCCAGAATTAAGCCCAATTATGTTCTTTGCAATAATTTAAGCAGTTCAGCCATGGTCTCTTCTATTGAGCTCTGAAGAATCTCCATTTCCAATGCCATCGTCACCATGCCAGGCTACATCTGGTCATATAAGATCACGCACTGACTTTCACTGGTTAATTCCTCTGGAATCAAGATACACATTCCACATCCACACTCTGAGGCATAACCTTGGATACAGATTGCTCATGAACTTTGCCTGAAAAGCTTTCCTTCATGTCTCCTGTTTACACTATTCACACACTCCCAGATGTAGATCCTTTCTTGCAGCTTCCACATCTTTTTTCCTCTATTGGTTCTTCCAGCCTCTAGTTTGCCCATGTCATCCTCATACTCTCTCTTCTGTTTCTGATGGGCAGGTCCCGTCTCAACGTTGCACGATAGGATTCCAGATAGTTGCCTTCCAGGACACTGCTTACTGTTCCATTCCTGTCACTAGTCACCCAGAATTTCCTGGTGAGTCCCCCCAGTAGTGAGCCCACGTGTGTATTCTCTATACTAAGAAGCCTAGCCAAGAATGTGAAGATTACACATGGATGCTCTTTATGAACAATCTTGATCCTCATCCTCCAGTGCCATGTCTTGATTCCAGGCATCACTGGGGTATTAGTATATATCACTACCTATATTAGACTTCTTTGTTTTCTGTTCTTAGACACAAGTTCTGCTCTACTCTCTTCACACTCCAAGGTTTGGGTCTAAATGTTCAGACCATGTCCCTGCCTCATCTGGTGGTCTCCTTATATCCTTTCCCATCTGTGTCATCTCTCTATGTCCGGGTTGGTCTCCAGTCATCTGTGTGCAACACTGGATTTCCTTGGTGAGTTCCTCTATGACCAAATCTGCCTGTGACAACTTTAAAGTGTAAGGTAGGTATATCTCTTGGTTCACAGGTCATATGTACACTGGACTTGCCTGATGACCACTACTGAACTATTTACATGACTACATGACTGGATATAGTCATGTATCTCCTACACCAGCTTTTCTTGGTAGGTTATACAAGAACCAAGACCTACTGTTTCTGGTCCATATTCCCAACCCAGGTCTGTATGAAATATTTTTTTCCTGTTGATAATACCAGATCTATATGCACGAGAGACATTTGCTCACTCCCATGTTTACATCTTGTCTTGACTCAATGGCAATAGTTCCCCATTTCTATTATGTTGAAACCAAGCACCCATGCACCATCTCCAGATTCTAACGCTGTGTCTAGATGCACATATCCAAGATTAGATTTTTCTGTTGGCATTGACATGACATATATTTGTACAGAGACATCCACTCACTGCAATTCCTAACTCTTATATAAATTCTGCAAAAGGTTTCCAAAATCAGATCCCCCAGAACAAAGCACACTGGCACCATCTCACTTGTCCATGTCCTAGCCTTGGACTCAGAGATTGTACAGGAATTTTTCCTCATGATACTACCTGGAAGCTTCCTCTCAGGCCTTGATTCTATATTGCCAGGTCCATTGGTCTAGTTCTATATGGACAGAACTCACAACAGTTTTATGTTTTGAGGTACAAAGAACATCTTCTAATAACGCTACCCATGTAAATTCCCTTCTGTGGAGTTCTCTGTTTAATGCTCACTGAACTGTTTAATGCCCACTCCATCTCTTTATTTCCAGAAATGCTTCCTAACGGACACATTGCTTGTCAGATTTCTTTGGTGAGCTCCAAATAACCCTGCCACATCCTTTTCCATGCTCTCAGAGCTAGTTCAGGTGAGTCAGTCAGTTACTGGAGTTTCTCATCTGTTGGCAAATGGTATCCTGGTTTTTGTGGTGTTGCCTCCATCATGTCACCCTACAGCTTCATAAGGATACTCCCAGTCTTACCTCTGCTTACTAAGTTGCTGCCACAGTTTTCCAGATGTTCTTCCAAAACAAAGCCCACCTGCATCATCTCTACTCATAGCTTGTAGCTGTGGTTATAGAGAACTAACACTGGTTTGCCTGGTGAGTTCTCCAAATCCATATGGGTCAGCATCATTCCTCACACTGGTCAAACTGTGGCCAAGAAGCTCCTACAACATATTTCCCTGGTGAGTTCTCCAGAACCAAGCACACCTATGCCATCTCCAGTGTCTAATGACTATCTCTGAATGCATAGCGAGCATATCAGTAATGCCTGATGAAGTTATCCAGAACCCTCCATTGTCACACATAAACATACTCATACAAACACACACATACACACACACACACACACACACAAACACATCTGGGGCATCTTGTTTTGGATTCACAATTTATATCAGCTTTGCATTTTGATTTCAAAATTTTATTTGCCAATTATATCTTTATGCCATACTGGTTTACAAAGTGACTGTACAAGTTTGTACTCCCACCAGCAGTGGAGGAGTGCTCCCTGTCTGCACATGGTCAAAGATGAGTACTGGGGCCTTCAGTAGAGAACCCAGACACTCACCTCTTCAGTGGAAGTCAGGACCAAGGCTCCAGTGGTCAGAGATGCAGTGGGGGATGGTTACTGGTGTGGGGAGGCTGCTCATGGGTTTCTGGAGCTTTGCTAGGTGGGGTAGGGGCAAAAGACATGCCTGTTAGGGTTAGGGTCTAGAGAGAACTAGGCCCTTAGGGGCTGTGTATTGAGACTCTTACCTCTCCAGGAACAGTCAGAACTAAAGATCTGTGGTCAGAGTAGAGGTGGTCCCTCCAGCCATGAACCCAGTCCCTGTTCTCTCCAGTGGAGGCCAGGACCAAGGCTAATGTGATCAGAAAAAAGGTGGGGGATGGTTGATGGTGTGGATGCCTGCTCCCAGGTCTTTGGGGCTTCACTGGGTGGGGGTTGGTTAGGGGATGTGTCTCTGGTGTCTAGGGTCTAGAGAGCTGAGACTTCCAGCCCTGAATCCAGACACTCACCACTATAGGGATTGTCAGGAAGATAGATGTCTTTGGTGGTCAGAAATGCAGTGGCAGGGGAGGGGTCTGAGTGTGGGAAGGATGCACTTGGTTTCTGAGGCTTTTCTAGGTGGGGGTGGGCCACGGGCTATGCCTTTTAGGGCTAGGGCCTAGAGAGCTGGTCCCTCCAGATATGAAACCCAGTCCTTGTCCTATCCAGCCGCAGTCAGGACCAAGGCTCCTGTGGTTGGAGAAATCATGAAGGATGGTTGCCAGTGTGGAAAACCTGCTCCCTGGTCTCTAAGGCTTCTCTGGGTGAGGGTGGGTCACTGAATGTGCTTCTGGGGGTTTGGGTCCAGAGAGCTGGACCCTCCAGCAGTGAACTGTGACACTCACCTCTCCAAGGCAGATAGGGTCAAGGCTCTGGCGTTCAGAAATAAAAGCTGGGCCCTCCTGCTGAGTAAGCAGAAACTCAGGGGCTGTAAGCAACAAGTTTGCACTGGTTAGAGATGAAGTGGGGGTGGTTCCTAGTGTGGGGAGGCTGCTCCTTATCTCTGAGGCTTTTCTGGGTGGCGGTGGGGCAAGGTATGTGTCCCTAAGGGGCTAGGGTCTAGAGAGCTGGGCCCTCCAGGCTTGAATGCAGACACATCTCCAGTGGAATTCAAGACCAAGGGTTGCTTTGTCAGAGATTTGTCAGGGATGGATGCCAGTGTGAAGAAGCTGCTCCCAGGTCTCTAGAGTTTCACTGGGTAGAGGTGAGGTACAGGATGTGCCTCTGTGTGCTAGGGTCTAGAGAGATGTGCCCTCCAGCCATGAACCCAGACACTCACTTCTCCAGGGGCAGTCAGAGTCAAGGCTCCTCTGGTCAGAGATGTGGTGGGAGATGGTGGCTAGTGTTGGGAGACTGCTCCATGCTCTCATAGACTTTACTGGATGGGGGTGAGATATGGGATGAGCTCCCAGGGCCTAGAATCTAGACAACTGGTCCCTCCAGCTATGACCCAGGCTCTTACCTTTCCAGGGACAATCAGGACCAAGGATCTGGGGGTCAGAGCAGAGAGGTGGACTCTCCAACCATGAACCCAGTTACTCTCCTCTCCAGTGGCAGTCAGGACCAAGGATCAAGGTCAAGATATCATGGGGATGATTGCCAGTGTGGGAAGCCTTCTCCTAGGTCTCTGAGGCTTCGCTGGGTGGAGGCTGGGTCTAAGTTCTACAGACCTGGACCCTCCAGTCTTCAACCAAAACATTCAACTCTCCTGTAGAAGTCAAGGCCAAGGGTTCTGGTGTCGGTGATGAGTCGGGGATGGATGCCAATATGGACAGGCTGTTTCCAGATCTCTGAGGCTTCGCTGGGTGAGGTGAGTAACTGAATGTGATTCCAGGGGCTTTGGTCTAGAGAGCTGGGCCTTCCACCTCAAAATGTAGAAACTCACCACTCAGAGGGAGTCAGGAACAAGTCTCTGGTTGTCAAAGATGCAGTGGGGGGTGGTTCCTGGTGTGGAGAGGCTGCTCCAGGTCTCTGAGGCCTTGATGGGTGGCAATCAGGCATAGGATGTGCCCCCTGTGGGGGTTAGGGTCTAGAGATCTGGGCCCTGCAGCCTTGACCCAGGCTCTCATCTTTCCAGGAGTAGTCAGGATAAGGATCTGGTTGTCAGAGCAGAGAGCTGGTCCCTCAAGCCATGAACCAGTCACTCTAGTGGCCATCAGGACCAAGGCTCCTGTGGTCAGAGATACCTTGAGGAATGGTTGCCAGTTTGGGAAACCTGCCCCAGGTCTCTGGGGCTTTGCTGGGTGTGGGTGGGGTAAGGAATGTGCCTCTGGGGTCTAGGATCTAGTGATCTGGGCCCTCCAGCCTTGAAGCCAGACACTCACCTCTCTAGTTGAAGTCAAGGCCAAGGGTTCTGTTGTGAAATGAGGTTGGGGATGCTAGTGTGGAGAGTCTGCTCCCAGGTCTCTGGGGTTTCCTGTGGAGGAGGTGAGGCAAAGGATATGCCTTCTTGTGCTAGGATCTTGAGAGCTGGGCACTCTAGTCCTGAACACAGACCCTCACCTCTCCAGAAGCAGTTGGGATTAATTCTCTGGTTGTTAGAGATGCAATGGGAGATGTTTACCTGTGTGTGGAGTCTGCTTTCTGTCTATGGGGCTTTTCTGGGTGTGGGTTATGCATGGGATATGCCACAGGGGGCTAAGGTCTAGAGAGATGGGCCCTTTACCTGTGATCCCAGACACTCATCTCTTTGGGGGCAGTCAGGCCGAGGCTCAGGTGGTCAGAGAAGAGAGCTGGGCCCTCCAGTCAAGAACCCAGACACTCTTGTCTTCAGTGGCAGTCAGGAAGAAAGCTACAGTGTTCAGATATGGGTACAGGGTGGTTTCTGGTGTGGGAAGACTGCTCCTAGGTTTCTGGGGCTTCACTAAATGTGGATGGGACTCCAGTGTCTGGGGTCTATATATCAGGGACCTCCCTCCATTTATCCAGTCTCTAGACTCTCCAGTGACAGTCAAGGCCAAGGCTCCAGTTGTCAGAGATGCAAGGTGTGTGACCAGCCATAAACTCAGACACTCACCTATCTAGGGGTAGTCAGGACTAATGCTCTTTTGGTCAAAGATGTTGTAGGGGATGGTTGTGGGTTCTGGGAGGTTGCTCCCAGTACTCTGCAGGCTTTCCTGGGTGCGAGTGGTGCATGGGATGTGCCTCTGGGAGCTAGTATTGAGAGAGCTTAACAGGAGCCATGAATCCAGACACCCACCTCTCCAGGGGCAATCAAGGCCAAGACTCTCATGGTTACAGATGCAGTAGGGGATGGTTGCTAGTGTGGAGATGCTGTTCCCAGATCTCTTGGACTTTTCTGGGTGTGGGTGAGGCATGGGATGTGCATCCAGGGGCTAGGGTCTAGAGAGATTGTCCCTCTAGCCATGATCCCAGACACTCACCTCTTTAGGAGCAGTCAGGAAGAAAGTTTCCTTTGGTCAAAGATGCTGTGGGGGATGGTTGTGGGTATTAGGAGACTGCTCCCAGTTCTCTGGGGGGATTTCCTGGGTGCTGGTGGTGCATGGGATGTGCCTCAGGAGGCTAGAGTCCAGAGAGATGGACCTGAACCTTGATCCGAGACACTCAACTCTCCAGGGGCAGTCAGAGCAAAGGTTCCTGTGGTCAGAGATGTAGTGAGGGATGGTTGCTGGTGTGGATAGGCTGCTCCCAGGTCTCTGACATTTGTTGGATGTTGGTGGGACACAGGATGTGCCCCTGGATGCTAGAATCTAGAGAGCTGGGCCCTCCAGCTATGAACCCAGACACTCACCTGTCCTGAGGCAGTCAGTGCGTAGGCCCTGGAGGTCAAAGCTGCAAGCTGGGCCTGCCAGCTGAGAAAGCAAAAACCCACCTCTCTAGGGGCAATCAGGAACAAATTCTGGTGGTCAGAGATGCAGGGTGGTGGTGGTCATAGTGTGGGGAGCCTGCTCTCTGTCTTCGGGGCTTTCCTGGTTGGTGATGGGGGCATGGGATGTGCCTGCTGGGGGATAGGGTCTAGAGAACTGGGTCCTCCAATCTTGACCCATGCTCTCACCTCTCCAGTTACAGTCAGGACCAAAAATCTGGTGGTCACACATTGGAGCACTGAACTGAGCTCCCAAGGTCCAAATGAGGAGCAGAAGGATGGATAACATGAGCAAGGAAGTCAGGACTGTGAGGGGTGCATCCACCTACTGAGATAATGGGACTGATCTAATGGGAGCTCAACAAGGCCAACTGGACTGGGACTGATGGAGCATGTGATCAAACTGGATTCTCTGAATGTGGCTGACAATGAGGGCTGACTCAGAAGCCAAGGACAATGGCACTGAGTTTTGATTCTACTGCATGGACTGGCCTTGTGGGAGACTAGTCTGTTTGGATGCTCACCTTCCTAGACCTGGATGGAGGGGGGAGGACCTTGGACTTCCCACAGGGCAGGAAACCCTGACTGCTCTTAGGACTGGAGAGGGAGGGGAAGAGGGAGTGGGGGAGTGGGAGGGAAATGGGAGGAGTGGAGGAGGTGGAAAATTTTTTTTTTATGAGTCTCAGTTCATATGCAGAACTTCTTTTTTTTATTGAGAAAAGGAAGAAAAAAACAAGTTTCCCCCTCCTCCCAGCCTCCCATTTCCCTCCCCCTCCTTCCACCCTTCTCCCCCTCCCCGCACTCCTCTCCCCTTCCCTCTCCAGTCCAAAGAGCAGTCAGGGTGCCCTGCCCTGTGGTAAGTCTTAGGTCCTCCCCCTCCGTCCATATCTTTTTTTTTGACATTTTATTTATTTATTTTTTTGTTTTATCTTTTTTTAAATTTATTTATTTATTAAGGATTTCTGCCTCCTCCCCGCCACCGCCTCCCATTTCCCTCTCCCTCCCCCGATCAAGTCCCTCTCCCTCATCAGCTTGAAGAGCCATCAGGGTTCCCTGACCTGTGGGAAGTCCAAGGACCGCCCACCTCCATCCAGGTTTAGTAAGTTGAGCATCCAAACTGCCTAGGCTCCCCCAAAGCCAGCATGTGCAATAGGATCAAAAACCCCTTGCCATTGTTCTTGAGTTCTCAGTAGTCCTCATTGTCCTCTATGTTAAGCAAGTCCGGTTTTATCCCATGCTTTTTCAGACTCAGGCCAGCTGGCCTTGGTGAATTCCCGAAAGATCATCCCCATTGTCTCAGTGTGTGGGTGTACCCCTCGCGGTCCTGAGTTCCTTGCTCGTCCGTCCATATCTTAATAAATAAATAATAAAAAAAAATCTGGTGGTCAGAGCAGAGAATTGGTTCCTCCAGCCATGAACTATTCACTCTCATCTCCAGTGGCGGTCAGGACCAAGGATCCTGAGGTCAGAGATACCATGGGGCTCTGTAGGGTGTGGGTGGGGTAGGGAATGTGCCTCTGGGGTCTAGATTCTACAGACCTGGACCCTCCAGCCTTCAAACAAAACATTCAACTCTCCTGTAGAAGTCAAGGCTAAGGGTTCTGGTGTCGGTGATGAGTCTGGGATGGATGCCAGTGTGTAAATGCTGATCCCACATCTCTAGGGATTTTCTGGGTGGGGGTGAGGCAGGTGATGTGCCTCCTTGTACTAGTGCCTAAAGAGTTTGCCCCCCCCTCTCAGCAATGAACCAAGATACTCTCTTCTCCAGGGGCAGTTAGGACCAAGACTCAACTGCTCAGAGATTCAGTGGGAGATGGTTGCCTTTTTGGGGCATCTGCTGCCTGGTTTCTGGGGTTTAGCTGAATGTGCTTCCAGAGGCTTGAATCTGGAGAACTGGTCCCTCCAGCTGTCATCCCAGATACTCACCTCTACTGTGGCAGTCAGGTGCAAGGCTCTGGTAGGCACAGTTGAGAGCTGGGCTCTCCATCCGTGAACCCAGACACTCACAACTCTAGAGGCAGTCAGGAAGAAGGCTCCAGTGGTCAAACCTGCAGTGAGGGTGTGGTTGCTGGTGTGGCACTGCTCCCAGGTCTCTGGGGCCTTGGTAGGTAAGGTTGGGACACAGGATGTATCTTCAGTGTCTAGGGTCTAGAGAGCTGGAACCTCCATCAATTTACCCAGACTCTCACCTCTCCAGGGACAGTCAGGGCCAAGGTTCCAGTGGTCAGAGATGAAAGCTGTGCCACTAGCCCCTGAACCCAGACACTCACTTATCTAGGGGTAGTCAGGACCAAGGCTCAGGCAGTCAGAGATGTGATGGGGGATGGTTGATGGTGTGGGGAGGCTTCTCAGAGATCTTTTAGGCTTCTCTGGGTGTGAGTAGGGTAAGGAATGTGCCTCCTGAGGCAAGCTTCTATAGAACTGGGCCCTCCAGTCATGAATCAAGACACTTGCCACTCCAGGTCAAAAACAAAGGTCTTGTTGATATAGATGAGAGCTGGCCTTCCAGCTCTGACCCAGATACTCACCTCTTCAGGGCCAGTCAGGACCAAGGTTCCTATGGTCAAAGATATGATGGTGGGTGGTTGCCTGGTTTTGGAGGCTGTTTCCATGTCTGTTGGGAATTTCTGGGTGGTTTTGGGGCATGGGAAGTGTTTCTGGGGGCTAGGGTCTAGAGAGAAGGGCCCTCCAGCCATGAACGCAGACACTCACCTCTCCAGGGGCAGTCAGGGCCAAGGTCTTGGTGGTCAGAGAAACAGAGGGTGATGGCTTCTTGTGTGGGGAGTCTGGTTCCAGGTTTAGGGCTTCACTGGGTTGGGGTGGGGCACTGGATGTGTCTGCAGGGGCTAGGATCTGGAGAGCTGGATCCTCTAATTTTGAAGGGAGACTCACCACTCTAGGGGCAGTCAGAATCAAGGTTCCAGTGGTCAGAGATATTGTGGGTGATGGTTTTCAGTGTGGGGAGGTTGTTGCCTGTTCTCTGGTTCATTGCTTGGTGGGGTTGGGACATGGGATGTTCCTCCTGGGGCTAGTGTCTAGAAAGCTGGGCCCTCCAGCTGTGACCTGGGCTTTCACCTCCCCAGGGGCAGTGGAACCAATGATCAGGTGGTCAGAGATGAGAACTGGGCCCTCCACCCCTAAACCCAGCTTCTCTCTTCTCCAGTGGCAGTCAGGATCAAGACTCCTGTTGTCAGAGATAAGTTGGGGGATGGTTGCTGAATGGAAAACCTGCCCCCAGGTCTCTGGTGCTTTGCTGGGTGGGGGTGGGGTAAAGGATGTGCCTCTGGCATCTAGGGTCTAGAGGGCTGGGCCCTCCAGCCTTGAACCCAGACACTCACTTCTCCAGTGGAAGTAAATGCTAAGAGTTATGTGGTCAGAGATGTGTTCTAGGATTGATGCTAGTGTGGGGAGGCTGCTCCCAAGTCTCTAGGGTTCCACTGGGTGGGGATGGGGCTTGGGATATGCCCCCAGGGCTAGGTTCTAGAGACATGGGTCCTCCAGTCATGATCTCAGACACTTGTCTCTCTAAGGGCAGTGGGTGATGTTTGGGGAGGCTGCTCCCAGTTCTCTGGGTATTCACATAATGGTGGTGGGACATGGGATATGCTCTTGGGGGCTAGAGTCTAGAGACTAGGGCCCTCTAGCTGTGAATCCAGATACTCACCTCTCCTAGGGCAGGCAGGGCCAAGGCGCTGGTGGTACATATGAGAGCTTGGCTCGCCAACTGTGAACCCAGAACCTCCCCTCTCTAGGAGTACTCAGGACCAAGACTCTCATAATCAGAGATGTGGTGTGAGATGGTTGCTGGTGTGGAGAGGCTGCTCCTAAGTCTTGGAGGTATCACTGCTTTGGAGTATGGGAAGAGATGTTTCTCTTGGGACAAGGGTTGTTGTTGTAATAGCTGCGGGGCTGCGTCCCCAGCACCCCGGCCGCCTGACTAGCTTATGCCCCGAAACAACAACACACAAATTGTATTCACTTAAATACTGCTTGGCCCATTATATCTAGCCTCTTCTCAGCTAACTCTCACACCTGGACTAGCCCATTTCTAATAATCTGTGTAGCCCACAAGGTGGCTTACCAGGGAAGATCTTAACCTACATCCATCCTGGGTTGGAGCTTCATCACATGTGCCTCAGAGAGCAGAGCTATCGTGTCTTCCCAGGAGAGGGGAGCATGGCGTCTCTGAGCTCACTTCCTCTTCCTCCCAGGATTCTGTTCTGTTTACTCCACCCACCTATGTTCTAACCTATCAGGGCAAGCAGTTTCTTTATTTAATTAACCAATGACCTTCCTCCATCAGGTTGTAACATGGAGGGTCCTGCTTGTTGGGTTTTATGTCCTGCCCAGTTCCCCACAGCTAGCAAGCCTCAAAGAAAATCACAGAGAGATCTCTGTAAGTTATAAAGCTGATTGGCCCATTAGCTCAGCCTACTTATTAGCTCTTGTAGCTTATATTAACCCATATTTCTGATCTATTTTTGCCATATGGCTTGGTACCTTTTTCAGCTGGCAGGTCACATCCTGCTTCCTCGGTGGTCTGCACAGGACTGGGAGGAATCAACTTCCTCCTTCCCAGAATTCTGCTGTTCTCATTGCATCATTTTTACTTCCTGTCTGGTTTTCCTGCCTATACTTTTTTCTTGGCCAATCAGCATTTATTTAAAACATGATTGACAGAATACAGACAATTCTCCCTCACCAAAGGGTCCAGAGAGAAGATCCCTCCAGCTATGACCCAGACACTCACTACTCCTCAGGCAGTCAGATTCAAGGCTAGGGTGGTCACAGGTAAGCGCTAGGCTCTTTACCAGTGATCCTAGACACTCACATCTCCTGGGGAAGTTTGAAAGAAGACTCCAGTGGTCAGAGATAGGATTAGGGGTGGTTTCTGGTGTGGGGATGCTGCTTCTAGGTTTCTGGGGCTTTGCTGGGTGGGCAAATGGAATAGGATGTGCCTCCAGTATCTATGGTCTAGAGAGTTGATTTCTCTAGCCTTGAACCCAGACTCTCACCTCTTCAGGGTCAGTCAAGACTCTGGTGCTCAGAGATGAAAACTGGGCATTCTAGCCAAGAACTCAGACACTCATCTCTCTAGGGCCAGTCAGGACCAAGGCTCCTGTGGTTAGAGATGTGGTGGAGGATGGTTGCCAGAGTGGGTGGCTGCTCCCTAGCCTCTGGGACTTCACTGGGCAGGATGGGGCATGGGATATATCTCTGGGGGCTAGGGTCTAAAGAGTTAGGCCCTTCAGTTGTGACTCCAGGGACTCACCTAGACAGGCATACTTAGGGACAAGGCTGAGAGGTCAGAGATGCTGGGGGGGGGGTTCTAGGAGGCATAGGAAGGCTTTTCCCAGGTCAACGGGGCTATGCTGGGTGGGGGTGGGGCATGGCATGTGCGTCAGGGGACTAGGATCTAGAGAAGCTGGGTCCTCCAGCCATGAACTCAGACTCTCACCTCTCCAGGGATAGTCAGAGCCAAGGCTCCAGAGGTCAGAGATGAGAACTGTGGCCTCCAGTCATGAACCCAGACACTGACTTCTCCAGGGGCATGCAGGGCCAAGGCTGTGAGGATCAGAGATGCAGTGGAGGAAGGTAGTGTGTGTGGGGAGGCTCCTTCCAGGTCTTTGGGGCTTTGCTGCTTGAGAGTGGGCAGGGAATATGCCTCTGGGGGCTATGGTATAGAGAGCTTAGTCCTCCTGCTGTGAACCCAGATACTCACCTATCCAGGGGCAGTCAGTGCCTAGGCTTTGGTGGTCAGAGATGAGAGCTGTGGCTCCATCTGAGAACCCAGAAACACACTTCTCTAGGGGCAGTCAGGAACAATTCTTTCTTGGTCAGAGATGAGAGCTGTGGCTCCATCTGAGAACCCAAAAACACACTTCTCTAGGGGCAGTCAGGAACAATTCTTTGTTGGTCAGAGATGCAGTGGGGAGTGTTTGGTGGTGTGGGCAGGTCTCTGGAGCTTTGCTGGATGGTGGGGGGGGGTGGCACACAGGATGTGCCTTTTGGGGCCAGGGTCTAGAAAACGCTCTCCAGCCCTGAACCTAGTTACTTACCTCTCTAGGGGCAGTCAGGGCCAATGTTTCTGGGTCAGAGATGAGAGGAGGGCCTACCAGCTGTGAATCCAGACACTCATCTCTCCAGTGGCACTCAGGATCAAGGATCCAGTGACCAGAAATGTGGTGGGTGATGGTTGCAGTTGTGCGGAGGTTCCTTCCTGTTCTCTGGGTCTTTGCTTGGTGGAGTTGGAGCATGGCATATGCCTCTGGAGGCTAGGGTCTAGAGAGCAGGGCCCTCCAGATGTGAACCTAGACACTCACCTCTCTAGGGGCAGTCAGGGTCAAAAACTCTGGTCGTCAGAGATGCAGTAGAGAATGGCTGCCTGTGTGGGGAGTCTGTTCCTATGTCTCTGAGGCTTTGCTGAGTGAGGGTGGGTCATGGGATGTGCTTCCAGGAAGTAGGGTCTTGAGGGCTGGCCTCTCCATCTGTGAACTGAGACTTTCACTTCTCCACCAGCTATCAGTGCCATGGCTAAGGTGGTCAGAGATGAGAACTGGATCTTCCAGTCTTGAACCTAGACTCTCACCTCAGCAGGGGCAATCAGAGAAAAAGCTCAGGTAGTCAGAGATACAGTGGGGGTTGATTTTTCATTGTAGGGAGGCTGCTCCCAGTTCTCTGGGGTTTTGCTGGATGTGGGCAGGGCACTGGATGTCCCTCCATGTGCTAGGGTCTAGAGAGTTGTGCCCTCCAGCCATGAACCCAGACTCTCACCTCTCCAAGGGGCAGTCACAAAGAAGGCTCTTTTGGTCAAAGATGCAGTGGGGGATGGGTTTTAGTGTGAGGGGGCTTCTCCTAGTTCTCTGGGTCTTTCCTGGGTGCAGGTGGGGCAAGGAATTTGCCTCTGGGGGTTAGAATCTAGAGAGCTGGACCCAAGCTGTGATCCCAGACACTCACCTCTCCAGGGGCATTTAGGGTATAGGCTTTGTTGGTCAGAGATGAGAACTGCACCCTCCATCTGAGAACCCAGAAACACACTTTTCTAGTGAGAGTTAGGAACAAGTTTCTGTTGGTCAGAGATGTAGTGGGGAGTGGTTGGGCAGGCTGATCCCACGTCTCTGGAGCTTTACTGGGTGGTGATCAGGTATAGGATGTGCCTCTGGAGATAGGGTCTAAAAAGCTGGGCCCTCCATTAGTCAACTCATGTCTCCAGGGGGCAGTCAGGGCCAAGACTCCTACTGTCAGAGATCCTAGGAACAATGGTTGTGGATGTTGGGAAGGTGTTCCCAGATCTCTGGGGCTTTACTGGGTGGGGGTGGGTCACGAGATGTGCTTCTGGGATCTAGGGTCTAGAGAGCTGTGACCTCCAGCCATGAATCTAGACTCCCACCTCTCCAGGGTCAGAGATGAGAGCGGGGCCCTCCAGTCTTAAACCCAGACAACTCTCCAGGGGCAGTCATGATCAAAGCTTCATTGGCCAGAGACGTGGTGGGGAACAGTTGCTGGTGTGGGTAGGTTGCTCCTAGGTCTCTGGGGCTTTGGTGAGTAGCCTTGGTACTGGGATGTGCCTCCATTTGCTAGTGCGTACAGAGCTGGACTCTCCAGCCATAAACTCAGACACTCAACTCTCAAGGTGGTCAGATATGCAATTGAAGATGGTTGCTGGTGTGGAAAGGCTGCTGCAAGGTCTCTGGGGTTTTACTGATACAGGTAGGTGTGGGATGTGCATCCAGGGGCTAAGGTATAGAGAGCCGTGCCCTCCAGTCATGAACCCAGCCTCTCACCTCTCCAAGGATGATAGAAAGGGCCAAGGCACCGGTGGTGAGAGATGATAGCTATATTCTCCAGCTGTGAATCTAGACACCTTTTCATGGGCAGTAAGGACCAAGAGGTCTGGTAGGCAGCGATGCTTTGGGGGATGATTACCGGTGTGGGGAGGCCGCTCCCAAGTCTGTTGGGCTTCACTGGGTGATGTTGGGACACTGGATATGCCTTTGGGAGGTCTAGGCTCAATAATGCTGTACCCTCCACCTGTGAACCCAGATGCTCAGCTCTCTAAGGGCTGTCAGGGCCAAGGCTCTGTTGGTAAGTGATGAGAGCTGGGCTCTCCAGGCATGAACACAGACACGTTTCCAGGGGCAATCAGGACAAGGGCTCAGCTGGTCAGAGATGTGGTGGGGAATGGTTGCTGGCACAGGGAGTCTGCTCCCTGGTCTCTGGGGCTTTGCTGGATGGGGATGGGGCATGGCATGTGCCTCTAGGGTCTAGGGTCTAGAGAACTGGGCCCTCCAGCTGTGAACCTAGACTCTCACTTCTCCAGGTAAGTCAGGGCCAAGGCTCAGTTGGTCAGACATGCTGTGGGATTTTTGCCAGTGTGGGGAGGCTTCTCCCAGAAGCTGGGACTTTGCTGGGTAGGTGTGGGACACGGAATGTGCCTCCATGTGCTAGGGTCTTTGGAACCAGGCCCTCCAGCTTTTTTTTTTTTGGCCAGTAATCCAAGTACCACACATACTTGGTACATCTCCAAAGTCCACCCCTACACCCAAGTAAGGATGCACAGTTAAAACATCCATTTCTCTATGACATTCTTCTGAACCATGTTGTTAGTACCATACCCCCCTCCCAGACATAGCTTTCTGTCAAGAAGCCATGCAGCAGAATTCTCAGGTGAGTTTCCCAGGAATCAAACCAAGGCATGTCATCTCTACAATATCTCTGCAACAGGAAGCATCTTTTCCTTGTGTATCCCTTCAAAAGCAATTGGTCTGAACTATCTGCACACAGCCACCTTTATTTTGGTGCACAGATCATATTTTGGCTTTGTCTGCTGAGCTGCCTTTACCTTATCCCCCAGAGCCTTCCTGTCACTTTCTAGTCCACTTCTGAATAGGCAGATGGAATCCTGAATTTGTTTATGTTCCAATAACCTCCAAGGAAGCAAATGAATGAGAAGAGATAAGGATGAAAGTTTGGTGCAGATTGCCTTTGTCAACCTGGATTAAACTTCTGGGTGTCTAAAACCAGTTGGTTTAGTCTCAGTGTATTTAAGTCCAGTATATTTTGAAAAGTTTCCTGGTGCAAAGCAATCCCCATTGCACAAAGAAGTGTAATTGCATTGAAACTCCACCCAGGATACATACCATTTCTTCAAAGAAGATGAGTTCTAGAGATAGGCTATCTGCACTAGCTTAAGGCCTGAAGGGTCTGGTTTGATTTCAGTAATACAGATATCATTGACGTCATTTCGGCTGTTAGCCATCTCTGGTCCTGGCTGTGGGAGCTTGGGGGAGTCTCTGGTTATCAGGGTCATTTAGATTACTAGCCTTGGATCTAAGAGCTTGATATGGCCTGGCTCCAAAGATAACGCAGATTGTCAGTCAGTCAATCATTTCCAATTCTCAGCTTTCTAGATGGAAGAACAGGTTTTTCATCTTTTCCATTGTAAAGACAATCCTGTGTGCTTAACATCCCTGTTTTCTTTTAAGATCTGTGGGTGCATGGACCTTTATGCTGTGCTCCAAACAATCTTACAGCCTCATAACCACACTCCCAGTCCTATCTCTGGTCATGCAGATGTGTTTGGAGAGTTCTTGAAAAAGCAAGCCAACTTTCACTGTCTCCATGCTTCAAGTCCTTACTGTGGTTGTGGAGATCTAACAGTAGCTGTTTTCTCTTGTGCTCTCCCAACCTGTGTGTACCAGCAGCTTTTCCACACTCCCAGGCCTAGCTATGGTGATGAAGCTCCTGTGGCAGATTTCCCTGATGATTTTCACAGGATAAAAAAAGCAGCCTGCACCATCTTCAGTGACTCCAGATAAATGAAGAACATATCAACTATGCCTGATGAAGCTACCCAGGACCTCCCACAGTCCCTGGTCTATTCTTCTTGCTCTGAATGCTGCAGACCTCATGACAGCTTTTATTGAGGGGGTGGGGGAGAGCTCTAAAGCTCTCTAAAGCACACTAGTGCCTTCTTCACAGTTCTGGTACTATCATTGGTCATCCAGTTCTGTCATTGGACTTCCCTAGTAAGTATCCCCAAAACTGAAGCTGATTCTACAATGTAAAAAATCTCAGGTGTAATACTGGCTACTTCACTCAGACACTTGTGTAGTCTGGCCAGCTCCCCAGAACCATGCCAGCCCTTGCTATTCCCAGACATTCAGTGCCATTTGATACCCTCAGTCTTAGCTCCAGTCATGCAGCTTAGGTGTGTTTTCTAATGAGATCTCCTCACTGGAACACAGGTTTGAATTTACCATGTGCACACACCCAGGCCTCATTTTGAGTGTGAATATGTCACTCTGTTTGATGAGATCTGTTTGATGAGATCTAGAGAACCTGTTCACCTTTCATCCTAGTTCTGGTAACTGCACTGGTTTTTCCCTGGGGAATGACACCAGAAGGAATCCAATTAGGCCAATCTCAACATTCTGAGGCTTATATTAGGTCTAAGTTTGTAGATCTCATACCAGCTTTTTTCTGTGAAATTCCCTGTAAATCTTACATGAGTGCTATTCCAGCACTCCCAATCCAAAAACTCACCTTGTAGTTCCAGAACCTGTTTTCTCTGAATGTTTCCCAGAACCCATCCTGCCTGAGATATATCAACTCTTGGAGTTATAATTCAGTTACCTTTGGCACCAAAATTTAATGATAATTTCCTGAGAAGCTCTTTTTTTGACACAGGTTTTCTCTGTAGCTTTGGAGCCTGTCCTAGAACTAGCTCTTGTAGACCAGGCTGGCCTCGAACTCACAGAGATACGCCTGCCTCTGCCTCCTGAGTGCTGGGATTAAAGGCATGCATCACCACCACCCAGCTATCTCTCCTGAGAAGCTCTTATGCCAGCTCCATTCCCACAGCTCCAGGCATAGATCCTGTCTTATAACTCCTTAGCTGGTGTCTTAGTCAATCTTCTATTGCTGTGAAGCAACACAATGATTGCACCATCTCTTATAAAGGAGAACATTTAATTGGGTCTGACATAGTTCAGAGGTTTAGTTTATGGTCACCATGTTGGGAAGCACGGTGGCATGCAGGTAGATGTGGTGCCAGAGAGGTAGCTATGAGTTCTACATCTAGATCAGCACACAGAGACTCATTCTTACATATGAATATCCAGCCTTAGCTTGACTTATTTCTAGCCAATTTTTCTAACTTAAATTATCCTGTCTCTCTTTAACTATGTTTTGCCTCTGGGCTTTTTACCTTTCTTTATTCTATGTATCTTTCTTTTCTTCTTACTCTCTGGCTACCTGTGTAGCTGGGATGCTGGCCCCTGGTGTCCTCCTTACCTTCTCCTTTTCTTGCTCCTCATTTTCTTCCCTAGATTTCTCCTCCTATTTCTTCTCTTTGCCCACCAGCCCCACCTATTTCTCTCTCCTGACTAGATATTGCTCATTCAGCTCTTTATTAGATCAATCAGGTATTTTAGGCAGGCAAAGTAACACAGCTTCACAGAGTTAAGTTAATGCAACATAAAAGAATGCAATATAACTTTTGCATAATTAAACAAATATTCCACAGCATAAATGAATGTGACATATCTTAAAATAATATTCCACAACAAAACCAAAGTCTACCCTCACTGACACACTTTTTCCAACAAGGTCACACCTACTCCAAGAAGGTCAAACTTTCTAAGAATGCCACTCCCTGGTGATCAAACTTTGAAGTCTATGAGCAACAGGAGCCTTTATAATTCAAACCACCACAGCTAGTTTTCCCTGCTGAATCCTCCCAGGACCAGTCCACCCTGCATCATGTGTACACTCCAAAGCCTATATGTGGATACCCAGATCATGCATCAGATCTGACTGTAACTAACTGTAACTAACATAACTGAACTTGAAATGGCCATCCCCACACCCAAGTATTAGGTAGATCTCATAGTTACTGTGCTCCGACAGTATCATTCCATGATCATTTCTGGAACCCTGTCAATGCCACACTCCTACCTCATAGTTCTGTGGCCAATTAAAATGCACTGGTTTGTATGATGATGCTTCTCAGACTCTCTCCTGCTAATACTCTGCCCATGCTCCATGGTCTTGCTCTGGTGACACACCTCCTTCACTGGACTTCTCTGTTGAGTACACCCAGAACTAAGCCTGCACCAAGTTGCCCACATTCTGAGACTTACTTCTGAATTCACACATTATTTAGCAGATTATCAGCAGCTGATGATTTGGGAAGATCATTGTCTCTCAGATACCTCCACACTTCCAGGCCTAGCTGTGGTCATGTAGTATCTTTGCCTGGCCAGTGCCCCAGTACAACATACACCTCTTCTATCTCTGCAGCCCAGGGCCTAGGTCTGGACTCAGCAATCAGACTTCTATTTCCCTGTGATAGTCTCAGGAACCTTGCCTGTTATCACTGTCTTCACAGTCCCAGGCATAGTATCCTGTCAAGGAGGCCCTGCAGAGGAATTCTTTTTTTTTTAAGTTCCCTAAGAATCAAGCCAGTCTTTACATTATCTACAATAGGAGGCTTATCTCTCTTGCTGCTCCTCCTGAACCTGCTTTTCCTGGGAAGTTTTCCTCCAACTAACCAAGACTATCTGTACTACCTGTACACTGGCCAGCCTTCTGTTGGATGTACAATATCATACTGGTTTTGTCTTCTAAGCTCCCTAGGTCTTGCCCTCCATTCCTTCCACAAACACCAAGGCATACTTTTAGATAGGAAGATCATACGCATTGCCTCCTAATCTCCCTAGAATGTCATCCTACAGACTCATTATCATATTTCCAGCCCACTGTCACTGAGCTCCTGTACTAGCTTTCCCTGGGGAGTGCCTCCAAAACCAATCCTGCCTGGGCTATCTCTTCATAAGGTTTACCCCTTGATGTGTAGAACTTTCACCAGTTTCGCCTTGTGACATTCACTGTAAGACTCCCATGAGTGTCAAACCAGAACTTCCAAGTTTAGGACTGCCATGCAGTTCCTACACCAGATTTACCTTATCATTAATGAGAATCCAGCCTTCCTAGGCCACATCCATATGTGCAGGTCTAGCCCCCTTTCATTGCTAGCACCAAAATTTGCAAGACTAGTTCTATAGAAGTTGGCATGCTAGATCCATTCCCATAGCTGCAGAACTAGCTATTGTCTTGCAGGTTTTTAGTTTCCCCTGTTGAATGTCCCCAGAATCAATCTCCATCTGCATACTTCTCCATCCTGTTTTTGAATTAACAGGTCTTTGTCTGCTGAGTTTCCCAAACCATGCCCAACAAAGAATGTTTGTATGTAACCTGACACCTCAATACAGAATAGTCACCACATTCATGTGTGTAGACACATAACTCTGAATGGTAGACCTGAATGCCTTAACCTTGGCACTGCCAATAGTGTGGGCTGCTATCTTGGAGGAGAAGGCCATGTTGTGTACCAAGGATGATGCTTGTGTCATTTGTAGCCTGTCTCTACTATAAGCCAGCAGCTATCTTCTATTCCCCTGGTTGTGAATATTACAAAGGCCAGGACAATTCCAGCGTGCTCTTATGTACCAAATGGTGTGTAGATGACAGAACAGCTTGTCAGAGTTGAGTTGATTTTCTTGTTTCATCATCCCCATCACTGAATTCAAATTCTCATTGGTGGCATACACCCTTACCCATTAAGCCATTTCACCAACCCTAAACTTATAACTTTGAAGATATTTCACACCTTCTCTAAACAGGCTGAAGGACACTATATAATGCAAAATATTTTTTCAACTCTAAAATAGTCCATAGTGTTTTTTTTTCAGTTCAAAGATGTTTCAAAATTCCAAAGTCTCATTTGGGACTCAGGGCAGTTTTTCAACTGGGAGTCCTTGGATAATCTTTAAAAAAATTACTTCCTTCTTGTAGTTGGATTTACTTTTACTCTAGCACCTCATTGGAACATCAAAATGTTGTTGGTTTTTTTTTTTACTCTTCTGGCTCTTTGGCTCTTTTAGCATTTGACTTTTTTGGGGGGGCCTACTACACAGCTCCCAAAATAATCACACACAGAGAGACCTATTATTACTTATAAATGTCTGGCCTTAGCTTAGCTTATTTCTTGCCAGCTTTTCTTATCTTAAATTATCCCAACTACTTTTTGCCTCTAGACTTTTTCCTTTCCTTACTTCTGTATATCTTATTTTCACTCTTACTCTATGGCCTTCTGGGTGAGTAGTTGGCCCCTGATGTTGAAATAAGAGCTGCGGGGCTGCATCCCCAAATAATTTGCATTGGTGTGGATTTTAAGGTCAATTTTGTTATATGTATGTGTATTTCTGCTCTTGATTAAGGTGTTGTGATTGTGTAGTTCATTTTTAAAATGTAATGTATAATTAGGAAATATAGGTTGTTGATGGATAATCATAAACAATAGTCAAATTTGTAGTCA
>NC_022026.1:39112679-39124905 GCF_000317375.1 Microtus ochrogaster | reverse complement strand
GGTAAGCCGGCTCGTGGACTACATAAAATAATAAAAATGGGTTAGATCAATATGTAAGAGCTAGCCAATAAGAGGTTGGAACTATTGGGGCCAGGCAGTGTTTAAAAGAATACAGTTTCCGTGTAATTATTTCGGGGCATAAGCTAAGCTAACCATGCGGGCTACAGGGTGCTGGGGACGCAGCTCCGCCGCTCTTATTTCAACACCCTGATGCCCTTTTTGCTTTCTTCTCCTCTCTTCCCAGACTTCTACTCCTATTTATACTCCCTGCCTGCCAGTCCCGCCTCTCTTTTCTTCTGTCTTGTTATTGGCCATTCAGTTCTTTATTAGACTATCAGGTGTTTTAGATAGGCAAAGAATCACGGCTTCACAGAGTTAAACAAATGCAGCACAAACAAAAGTAACACACATTAAAATAATATTCTACAATACCTTCTGGTATGAAATGGTAAAACAGAGTAAATATTCTTATCCTACAAGAAAGGAATGGGAAAACTACAAGAAAAGAGCAGCCTGAAGAAAGATCTATATCCACGAGGGCAAATTGAATCCAACATCTTCGTATCTGTCTTCTAGTGTTATGATGCAGTCATTTCGACTTCAAAGGATTTAAAGATCCCTAGCCTTCCATTGGTTCTGGCTCTACCAAGCAGTCTCTTTCTTGAGCTGTCTATACTACACACATGTAGCTTTCCATGGCAGTTACATGAACTTCCTGGAATTTCCAATCTCCTGTACTCCCCTGTGCAGCATAAACTTCAACTTCAGAGCTTCATGAAGGTACTTCTCTGTACTTCCTTGTAGGATCCCCAGCCCTGACACATATTGTATGACCTTAGAATCTCCCAAATCTTCATTCATTATTCTACTACTTCTACAATCCTGCATATTTCCTTTTTGCTAATTTAGCACTATATGGACGATCTGCCAGTTTCTTTGGCCAGGTTCTGAAAGAGCCTGGCTTTTTCTGGTCAGTGTTTTGTCAACTTGACAATGTAGAATTATCTGAGAGGAGGAAACCTCAGCTGAGAAAATGCCTTCATGATAATGGCCTGTAGGAACAAAAAACCCACATTGTTTTGTGTAATGATTAATCTGAGAGATTCCAGGCCACTGTGTGTGGTCCCAACCCTGGATAGGTGGTCCTGGATTGTTTAAAAAATTAATCTGAGGTATCCATGAAAACCAGGGCTATAAGCAGTGTTCCTTCATGATCTCTGTTTCATTTTGTGCTTCTGATTCCTGCCGTGCACCGCGCCCCTGTGCTGCACTCGGTGCGCTGAACCCATTTACTGAGCTTCAGGCAAGGGGCTGGAAGCTGAGAGACAGACTGAAACACGCAGCTCCAAAACGCTGGTTCAGAAAGCCCATCTTTATTAACACCATGTAGACTTAAATACACTGCAGTTAATGGTCAACAGGTGATCCTCTGATCCTCTAACTAGGCATAGCTTCTAGTAACTTATTAGAAGGTTCTAGGAGGGAAAAGCAACGGAAGGCTAGGACTCATTAATCCCAACATCTCCCCCCTAAATTTTTTATAAAACAGAAGACCCTCCTGTCTTAGGTCATCTCAGAAGAATAAACCCTTACCCGTCTTTGGGAGGCCCCTCCCCTGTCTTAGGCAGGCCCTCTTCTGTAGAAGTTGCTCCTCTACGGAGTCTTCATTGTTGGTGCAGTATTTGCAACCAAACCTTAATGGCCAACAGGGTCAGAAGGACTTGATAAGTGACCATATGCTGCTCATGGATTGTCTGATCTTACACAGAATTCAAAAATGAATGCCTATGGCAACAGGCATTGATTGCCAGCAATAGGGTCCCCAATCACCACTGGACCCAGCCTCCCATTTGAGCTATGGTATTCAACCATCCCTTTGGCTAAACAGTTACAATCTGGTGTGCTAATTGTAACATTTCAAGGGCTATTCAAGTAACCATTGAGTTGTTTCACTACATAAGAGGCATTAGCAATATTAACAGATGTCAGACAAATGCAATGATAAAAATGTGAACAAGACATTTGTTGTACTAGTCATAAGTCCACCTGTTCCTACAATAGGGTAGTCTCTTGATTTAAATTCAAAAGTCCAAATTTAATGTGGACACTCAGGGCATTCTGAATCTGGAGAGCATCATTGACTTGTCTTGCCAGTTTATCCATGGTGTCCAACACCAACGATGTTTGTGCCATTGTCAGTCTTGCAACCATGGCTGCAGCAGCAGATACCGCAATGACAGCAATCACTGCAGCTATCTCTCCAGAATCTCGTTTCTCTTGATACAGGGTCATCTCAGTCTGCTTAGCCTTTTTGGTAATTGGCAGTGGTATGATGGCTGGTACCCGAACCAACAAAGCAGCACTGGAGTGCTCATCCCAGCAGTCACTCAGGTCACAACTTCTGAAAGAACAACCAAGAATATCTTTTCCCCCAAAGGTGCTATTCCATACTACAGAAAGGAAAAGAAAAAGGAAAGAAAACTAAAATAGTGCCTGGGCTCTCAAAGAAATATTTCTAAAAGAAAGATAAGAACTACACTCATTTGTATAAGATTCCCTTTAAAGTAATATTCATAGCCCAAAAAAATGTAACAAAGCATAAATCATTCACAAAAGAAAAGGTCTGATTAATAGAAGTCAATTAACCATATTGCTTAAAGCAGTTCCAGAAGTATAGTTTAAGGAATAAAAAAAAATGAATACAAGGAGCTAGCTTGGCTCACTGATCAATACAAGGGGGTTTCTTACCAGGCTTCACACAGTGCTTTCCACTTGCTTGGGACTCACCAGGAGGCTCATCAAGAGAATGACAGCTGTCATTCTCAGGCTAATCACAGAATCCTTTCCCATTATATTCCACAGACTGAACATATGGCTCTGGTACCCAAATGGGCTTATCTGTTCCTGGAGGAAAAACACAAACAGCTCCTCTCACCCTAGCCAACAGGGGCATGGGCTCCTTTCATTGTCCTGTAAGAAGGTCTTTCCATCGTACTCATCCTAAGGACTGAGAACTTTTATTCCAATGTCTTTCCATGGCCGAATGACCCTCACTATCCACAGTTAAAAAATTTAGAATAAACAAAATAGAAGCCAATTGTGTATTGGGAGAGAGAATATACTCCCCCCTATTTATTTTTGTGGAATACTGTTTTATTACCATATGCATTCTTTCTACTATAGCTTGTCCAGTAGGGTTATATGGAATACCTGTAATATGTTTAATATCATTATTTTTACAAAAAGTTTGAAATTTTCTACTAATATATGCAGGACCATTATCTGTTTTAGTAACATTAGGTAAGCCTGTATAAGCAAAAGCCCGCAGGCAATGAGCTATCACATCCTTAATTTTCTCTCCACTATGCAATGAAGCAAAAACTTCTCTCCACTATGCAACGAAGCAAGTATCTACTGAAACATGCATATATTTCAAGTTTCCAGCTGAGGTTAGGTGGGTAACATCCATCTGCCAAATGTCATTCGGTTTAAGACTGTGAGGCTTAACTCCAGCAATGGGTGTATTATGAAAAGGAGCACAGGCAGAACATTCAGTGGTAATTTGTAAGGCAGTGGCTCTGAAGCAACCAGTATGGTGCTGCAAAGAACGAGCATTTAAGTGATAATTTTATGGAGTTTAGAAGCCTTTTCTTCGGGGCTGGCAAATAATATTCGGGTATATGCATCTGTAAGTTGATTACCCTTGGCCAGGGGTCCAGGTAATTGAGTATGACCTCTAATATGACTCACAAAAATAGGATCCCGCCTGGATCATAATAAATATTGTAGACAACATAATTGTTGTTGTATATGGGACACAGGAGAAATATAAGGAGCAGTTTATAAAGGAGCAATAATTTGAGACAAGTAAATACTATCAGTATATAAATTAATTGACTCATCAGGAAACATTTGTAATGCTAGAATACAGGCTATTATTTCAGCTGCTTGAGCTGAGACATTGCCAACAGGTGTTTGGGATACTAAACCCCGAGAAACTACCACAGCATTTCCTTTTGGAGAACTGTCTGTGGAAACTGTTCGAGCTCCCACCAGAGGCCTAGGTTTTACTCTTTGTGGAAAAATAACAGGATAATTTTAAAAGAAACTTAACAATGAATGTTGGGGATAATGGCTATCAATTATTGCATCAGTTGATAATAAATATAGAGTCCAATCATCATTATATTGCTGTAAATGTAACAATTGATCTTTATCATAGGGAAGTACAATTTTGTCTGGAAATTTGCCAAAGGTTTGTATACTCATTTTCCTAGCTTTCCAAAGTAATTGCAGAACTAACTCATAATAGGACGTAACAACACGAGAAGGAGAAATAGGCATATGTACCCACAAAATAGGTCCAGATTGTCAAAAAACTCCAGTTGGTGCAAAGTAAGATGTTAACACTAATAATTGTATAGGCTTATCATAATCTACCCTTTATAAATGCACCTGTTCTATACTCTGCATAAGCATTTTTAGAGCCCTTTTGGCTTCTGGAGTAAGTATTCGGGGGGATGAGGGGTCAGTATTCCCAGGTAACATGTCATAATGGTTTAAGATCTCCAGACTTAACAGATAGTGAAGGACGTATCCATTGCACGTCACCCAAAAAACATTGCCAGTCATGTAAGGTTTTAAGATGAGGACAATCAAACTGCAACTTCTCTGGTTTAATTTCTCCTTTTTGCAAAAAATGTATCCTAGCTAAGAATACGGAGGCATGGTTTGAACCTTTTCTGATGCAATAATCAATCCAGTAGCTGCTATGGCTTGTTGCATATCAGCAAATACATCACACACTTTTTCTAGACATTTAGCGGTCAATAGAATATCATCCATATAATGAATTATATAAAGATCAGGATTTTTCTCTCTAATAGGATATAGTGCTGCTGCCACATAAGATTGGCATATCAGAGGACTGTTTGACATGACCTGGGGTAATAAGACCCAATGGAAGAGTAATGCAGCTACTTTAAAATTAATAGAGGGTAGGCTGAAAGCAAATCAAAAGCAATCATCAGGATGCAACGGAATAGTAAAAAAGCAATCCTTTAAATCAATTACAATAAGATGCCAATCTTTGGGAATAGCTAGAGGAGAGGGGAGCCCTTGCTGCAGTTGCCCCATAATTTGCATGGTTCTATTTACTGCACGAAGGTCTTGAAGCAACCTCCATTTACCAGATTTTTTTCTTTATTACAAAAATAGGATTATTCAAGGGGGACGTGGATGGCACTATATGCCCAGTGAGTAATTGTTCTTGTACTAAAGCATGGGCTGCCCTCAATTTTTCTTCTGTTAGGGGCTACTGTTCCACCCATACGGGGTCATCTGACAACCATGTGATAAGTATGGGTGTGGGCAGTGGGACAGTGACCCACACTAAAAATGTCCCAGGCAAGTGCGGTCCCCTGGAAGACAAGTAACCTGGTCATCAGGTGTTAATGTCAGGCCCTGACACAAGGTGCCTAGGCCCTGGTCAGGTCGCCATCCCATAGCTTTCATCTCTGAGGTGACTTTCTGGAGGGACACCTTTGTAGGTTGTGTTGTTAAGACTGCCCTCATCTCTGCTAAGAGGTCACGTCCCAACAGATTCCCACCTTAATTTCTGATCTAAGTTCCTGTGAAGCTCCTGCCTTGCACTTTCTTGTGAGTTCTTCCAGAACCAAGACCAGCTGCACTGTCTCCACACTTGAAGGCTTAAATTAACATGTATGCTAGCATCTTTGCCTGGTGGTATCCCCAGAAATCCCTGCCAGTACCAGCCAGTAACTATCTTTGGTGAATTCCCTCAGAAACAACAATCCTGTACTATCTCCACACTATAATGCATGTGGGAGAATAGTCTGTATTCTGTCAATTGTATTTTATATAAACACCGATTGGCCAGTAGCTAGACAGGAAGTATAGGTGGGACAACCAAACAGGAAGTAGAGGTGGGTCAAGGAGAACAGGAGATTTCTGGGAAGGAGGAAGCCCACTCCTCTGCAGTCCTGACACAAACACAGAAGAAGCAAGATGTGACTGCCTCGCTGAAAAAGGTACTGAGCCATGTGGCTAACACATACAAGAATAATGGGCTAATATAAGTTGTAAGAGTTAATAAGAAGTCTGAACTAATGGGCCAATCAGTTTATAGTTAATATAGACTTCTGTGTGATTTCTTTGGGACTTAATGACTGCGGAAACTGGGCAGGACAGAAACTCAGACAACACTTGATTTCTGACCTAAGTTCCCGTGAAGCTTCTGCCTTGCATTCTCTTGTGAGTTTTTCCAGAACCAAGACAAGCTACACTTTCTCCACACTTGAAGGCTTAGATTAACATGTGTGCTAGCATCTTTGCCTGGTGAGATCCCCAGAAATTCTTGCCAGTACCATCCAGTAACTATCTCTGGTGAATTCTCTCAGAAACAACAAACCTGTACTATCTATGCACTATAACACATAACTCTAGATGCAGGCTGTATACCAGCTTTGCGTGGAGAGCTTTCCTCAATCTCTCATATACACAATTACAAGTCTAGGGCACATCATGCAGTGCCGGTGCCTAATTTTCCTTATTTTATTTACTCAGACCCCAGCTTGCTTATGCAGTCTCTACATTCCCAGGTCTGTCTCTTATGGACAGACAAGCTACCATTTGCATGAAGAGTTCTATGAAGCTTTGCCTATGAACATTCTCACCCTACCATACTTGGATAATGATGTATCTCTTCCACTGAATTTTCTGGTGAGTGCCTTCAGTAGTAAGCCTGCATGTGCTTTTTCCATATTAAGAGACCTTGCTAAATATATTCAGATCAACAAATGGTTTACTTTGTGAAAAAGTCTGACCTCGCTTACCAGCACCATCCTCAACTCCCAGGCCTTGCTTAGGTCACAAAGTACCTGCATTGGATTTTTCTGTTCTGTACTCCCATAACCAACCCCACACCTGCTCTCTGCGTACTCCTAAGCCTTGCTCTGAATGTTAAGACTGTGGACTTGCTTTGTCTGGTCTGTTCCATTTAACCTTTCCTGCCACTGTCATTCCATCATGTCTAGGCTTAGCTTTAGTCACACAAGTGCTGCACTGGATTCCCCTGGTGAGTTCTCTTTGTGTCAACTTAATACTACAAGGTCAAGATGTGAGCTCACTGGCTTTTCCTGGTGAAGTGCCCCAAACTTTAGCCACAAGCACCATCACCACACCCCCACAGCTAACTCTGGTCATGTTCTTCCTGCACCCAACATTTCTCAGTGAGTTCCAAAGAGCCAAACCACCCTTTATCATGCCCACACTTCCAGGTCAAGGTATTGTAGAAGGAGCAGCGGGCTGGCTTGATTTTCTTCCTGACTGACTCCTGCATGGTTAGCTTTACACCTGAAATAACAACACACAAAATGTATTCATTTAAACACTGCCTGGCCCATTAGTTCTAGCCTCTTATTGGCCAACTCTCACATCTTGATTAACCCATTTCTATTAATGTGAGTAGCACCACGAGGTGGTGGCTTACCAAGAAAGATTCAGCTGGCTCCATGGCATCTGCCTCACTTCCCTTCTTCCCAGCATTCTGTTCTATCTACTCTGCCTACCTAATTTTCTGCCCTATTAAAAGGCCAAGGCAGTCTCTTTATTAATCAATGAAAGTAACACATAGACAGATGACCCACCTACATCAAGGTATGTATGTACCTGGCTTTTCCTCTTCAACTCCCCAGATTCTCATTCATCGGAGACATCCATATTTTCCCATCCCATGCCTACATCTTGTCCTGCTGCTCCAATAATAGCTTTCCCTGGAATTTATTCTACATACAAACACACATGCACCACCTGCATAGTCTAAGGCCTATATCTGCATGCAGAAATTGAAGATTGTTCTTGACTTGTGGCACTCCCTGAAAACACACTGGCCAGGGCCATTTACTCACTCCCAGCTATAGATGAGGTCATGCACTGTCTGTAACAGGTTTCCCAAGTGGTATATCTTAGAGCCAAGCTTACAAGTACCATGTATATACCCTAAGAACTAGGTTAGGATGCACAGATCACATATCAGGTTTGCCTGATAATGCTTTTTTAAGTTTCACGTTCCAGTGTCATCCTCATACTCCTTTGTTTAGATATCTAGCTCATAAATCACAGATCCAATAATAATTTTGTTTTTGAACTTTAAAGAACCTCATCCTCCAGCATCAGTCCCATAGTACTAGGTCTGGTTTTTGTCATACAGTTCTTTTAGTGACTTTTCCTGGTCAGTTCCTGCAGAAACAGGTTGTCTTGTGCCAACAACTAATAAGCTATGCTCTCATGTACTTGTTGACAAATACCAAAACCTAATCTAAAAGCAGTGACATGATGATAGACCCACCTTGCTCTAACAATTCTCTTATCAGCTTTCCTTGTCCTTTTTTCAGAAACAGGCTTTGCTATGCTATCTTCACATTCTCTAAAACTTACATGGGAAGCAGAGATTTGCATTATCATAGACTGTGGCACCTTCCCCAGCAGTGTCATTATCACATTCCCAGGTATAATAGTCTATATCCAAAAAGAACTCATGACAAGCTTGCCTTATGTTCTCATGCACATGCTTCCTTTGCAGCATCTTCCCCTCAGAACCAATCCTCCTTCAACTGTCTGGCCAGTCCAAGGCCCTTCTTTAATTTCACCTGTCATGCATCAAGTTTCTTTACATAACAGGTGATCTTTATATAACCTCACCTGTTTTTGATGGAGGAGGGTCATCTGTCTATGTGTTACTCTCATTGGTTAATAAAGAAACTGCCTTGGCCCTTTGATAGGACAGAAAATTAGGTAGGTGGAGTAGACAGAACAGAATGCAGGGAGAAAGAAGCAGATTTAGGCAGATGCCATAGCTTTCCTCTCTGAGATGGACACAGGTTAGGATCCTTCCTGGTAAGCCACCACCTCGTGGTACTACACTCATTAATAGAAATGGGTTACTCAAGTTATGAGAATTAGCCAATAAGAGGACAGAACTAATGGGCCAAGCGGTGTTTAAAAGAATACAGTTTCCGTGTAATTATTTCCAGGGCTAAGCCAGCCAGGTGCGAGCTGGGCAGCAGGAAGCAACCCACAGCTCCTTCTACAGCTTTGCCATTCCCACATTCCCAGAAGTATCTTTGGTCATGTGGTACTTGCATCCACATTTCCTAGTGAGCTCTACCTGAATCTAGCCTTCTTGTATTCCTTCATTACACTGAGGCTTAATCTGGATAGTTGATCACTCTCCAGCTTTCCTTTTATCTCCCATGAACTTTGCCTGCCAGTACCATTCCCATACTCCCATGCTTTCCTACAGTCTCAAAGCTCCATTGCTAGTCTTCCTTGGTCAGTTTTCACAGAGCTATTGCCACCTAAACCATCTTAATATTCCAGTGCCTAACTTTCTGTACTACACAGAGAGTGGATATGTTTGCTTGATAATGGTCACTAGGAAGTTGTCCATCAGTACATCCCCTAACTTCTTTGTTGCTGTGATGAAATAATATGACAATAAACAACTTTGGCAAAAATGTGTTTATTTTAACTTACACCTCTAGACTTCAAGCTGAAACCTAGAGTCAGGAACTGACAAATGGCATGGAGGAATGCTGGTCACTAGCTTTCTATCATGGTTCACTGTAATATGCTTCTTTTTATAATTCAGTGTAACCTGAACAAAAATGACACCTCCTTTAGTGAGTTTAACTCTCCCAAACTGATCTTTAATCAACAAAATGTTCTACAACCATACTTATAGGACAATTGGATAGAAGCATTTTCTCAATTAAAGTTCCCTCTTTCCAGATGACCATAGCTTATGTAAAGTTGATAAGCTACTAATCAACATAATCAATTTTCAACTAGACACTAAGGCATCACTATTAAACCCTAGGTTTTCCTTTTGTAACAGGAGACTTCTCTTGTTACTCTCATGATATGGAAGATAAATAGCTTTAAAAGCCCCCAGTCTGAAAAACTCAAACAGTTGAAATTTTCAGTCTCTTTAAAATAAAATCTCTTCAAAAGCCCAAAGTCTCTCAACTATGGAATCCTATAAAAACACAAATAAAGCAAAGCTAAATACTCTCCTTTTTATTGTTTTTATTGAGCTATACATTTTTCTCCACTTCCCTCACTTCCTCCCCAACTCCTTCTACACTCTTCTATGACCACCATGTTCCCAGATTACTCAGGAGATCTTGTTGTTTTTTTCATATATAAATCCATGTATGTCTCTCTTAGGACCCTTTTTGTTGTCTAGGTTCTCTGGCATTGTGAACTGTAGATTGGTTTCTTTCTTTGGTTTATGTCTAGAAGACACTTATGAGTGAGTAAATATTATATTTGTCTTTCTGGTTCTGGGTTACCTCATTCAATATGTTTCTTTTCTAGATCCATCTATTTGCAAATTTCAAGATGTCATTATTTTTAACTGCTGTGTAGTATTCCATTGTGTAAATGTACCACATTTTCTCTATCCATTCTTCAGTTGGAGGGCATCTAGGTCGTTTCCAGGTCCTGGCTATTGTAAATAATACTGATATGAACATAGTTGAGCATATGTCTTTGTGAAATGATTGAGCATCTTTGGGTCATACCCACCAGTGGTATTGCTGGGTCTTGTGGCAGATTGTTTCCTAAAGTTCTGGGAAATCACCATACTGATTTTCAAAGTGGCACTCCCACCAGCAATGGAGAAGTGTTCCCTTTACCATGCATTTTCTCCAACATAGAGCAGTCATCAATGTTTTTGATTATGGCCATTCTGACAGTTGTAAGATGGAATCTTAGAGTTGTTTTGATTTGCATTTCTCTGATGGCTAAGGGTGTTGAATAGCAAAATACTCTCTTAATCTAAGAGGGAAGAATAAGGGCAGAATTATGATCAAAACAATGCAAGATCAAACAATTACAGGGTAAAAAACCCAGTGTCCAATGTCTGGGACTCACTAACAATCTTCTGGATTTAAAAATGCTTCCATTTAAAGGCTTGTACTTGGAAAGCAAGTGTTTTCCTGGTAATCTGGATACCTAGCCCAAATAAGTATAATCTGTCTCTTGAGTTTCTCACTGGTTGTAGAGCTGTGTTGCAGTGGGCTTCCACTCTCAAGACTTAACTTTCTCTTTTGTGTTGGAGTGTCCAGAATGAAACTGGCATTCAGTCTTGATGAACAATGCTGTGGCATAGAGCCAAGTATTCTTACTTCCCTCTCAAGGTTCTAATCATGACAGAAAATAGGAAGTCACACAAGAAGCACCAGTAGCTCGTTTGACTCTATAAGATCGATCCTCTTTCTGGTCTCCTACATGTCTATACTATACTCTGGTTCCAGTAACATTGCTGGAGATAACTCACCATAACTTATAACTGATGCAAATGGAATACCTGTACAAATGCTGGTTATTATTTGCCCAGTGAAAAAGTAAAAGATGACTGTGTAACTGGGTGGCAGTAATGTACCAATCAGTCCAGGCAAGAGCAGTTTCTTGCCCAAATGGCTAACCAACTCTATAAGGATCCTCTGTGATGCCCATCTTCCTCTCGAAGTAGATTGGTGCTGCCAGGAGCAGGCATGTCTCATTGTCATGAAACACCCTAAGTTATTAAAACCTTTTAAATGCCATATTCTATAGTCTTTGAAAGATATGAAGAATGCTTATCTAACTGAAATATATCTCTATATACCAAGAAAATCTAACTAACGTGACTATAAGCTTGACAATTATCGATGATTATCCATTAACAATCTATATTTCCTAATTGTACATGACATTTTCTTACTGAAAAAGGAAAAAAACAAGTTTCTGCCTCCTCCCAGCATCCCATTACCCTCCCCCTCCTCCCACCCTTCTCCCCCTCCTCCCACCCTTCTTACCCTCCCCACACACCTCTCCCCCTCCCTCTCCAGTCCAAAGAGCAGTCAGGGTTCCTTGCCCTGTGGTAAGTCTTAGGTACTCCCCCCTCCGTCCATATCTAGGAAGGTGAACATCCAAATTGGCTAGGCTCCCACAAAGCCAGCACATTAAGTAGGATCAAAATCCCTTGCCAAGCCAGACCCAAAAAGAGGAACATGGGATGTACTCACTCATATTTGGTTTCTAGCCATAATTAAAGGACAGTGAGCTTATAATTCGCAATCCTAGAGAAGCTAAATAAGAAGGTGAATCCAAAGACAAACATATAGGCATCCCCCTGAATATTAACCTTCATCAGGCGATG
>NC_022026.1:39082282-39095976 GCF_000317375.1 Microtus ochrogaster | reverse complement strand
CGGTGGATCGCTGAACTCCGGGTGTGTGAGTGTGCTTTTATATTAAAATTGTCTTCTTGTACCCACTGGCCTGGATTAATTAAATTCGCCTTCATGTCCTAGCTGTGTGGAGTTTTCAGCTGCAAGCCCACCAAAAGGCAGTCTCTTGTTATCAGGAATTCATGAAGATTTTGTGCTTAGAGCAGCTGCAAGCATTGGAAAACAAGTTGTTTACTTTGGCAGTCAAGGGGCCATAGAAAGTTCAGGGTCTGGGAGTCTGCAGTCTGCAACTATATAATTTCTATACAATTAGACAAGACCTGTCTTTGGTTGCAGAAGTGCAGATTTATATCTTATGCATCATCAAGAACACTTGCTTCATCATTCAAGGTCTCTGTCTTAGGTCAATTATAACAGACTCCTGTCTTACCCATCTCTGGATCACTGTCCTTCTAGTACCATGTTGACCCATACTGCATTCAGAGGAAGCCCACTTACATGGACAAGCAGTAGCTGCTTAGTAGTGATATTACATCACTGTTGTTGCTGCTGACACTTGTTGCAGAGGCAGAGGAATAAACCTCCCCCCAGCTGCAAGAGTTCCTAGGACAACAGTCTCAGACCAACTTTTCAGCAAGTCTAGGCTGTAAAGAATGCCCTTAGCTAAAGAATCCATGGAAATGGGAAGAATTCAACTGGATTACAGTAGCACTGAAGTTCTTGACTGGCATGGGTGTGGCACAAATATGATGAAAGGAAGGGGAGCAGCTAACCATATGTAAATCTCATAAGAAATCTAACTGCTCTTGTAAAAGGGTGGTCTGTAGGTTAAGTTGGAAAATGCCCTGGCGAACATACTCATTGAGGGAATTTTGGAACTCTAAGGCAGTGGCAACCTCTCTGTCTAGGGACTCAACAGTGCTAGCCACAGCCAAGGTCTGACTGATGGCACTTCCAGCTGCCACAGCAGCCACAGTGGTGACAATAGTGGCTGTACAGCTGTGTTGATCCTGAAGTCTAAGCTGGAATGGCACCAGCTGATTCACTGGGATAGGTACCAAGCCTGGAACCTGGACCACAGTGGCAATCGTCTGCTTCATCCAACAGCTGCTTAAATGACATAAAACTTGAGAACAGTTCAGGGCAGAATCATTCAAGGTGTGATCAGTTATAGACAGCTACATTAGAAGTCTTATTTTGGCTCTTGTTTAACTGCAAGGTATCTTCAAATATATTTGTGGCATTCCATCTTGCTGTGCCATTAAACAAGGAATAATTATTTACATCCAAAATTCCAAAATTTAGACAGGAACAAGGTTCATAGAGGTACCATCCTGTGAAGGTAGGCACTATACCATATTGGGCTGTATTTCAGAAATGAAACTCCTGAGAATTCTTGCTAGCATTCTTGTAAGATGATCACAGTTCACACCACCATAATAAATTATTCAAAAATATAGGAAGCATTGATAATGTGCTCTGGCCATAATGGGGATATACAAATTTATAAACTTAGGACTGGGCCAACATTAAGTGGCTGTAGCAACACAAGATATTTCCTTGTGACTATCATATAATGGTATCCATACATTACGGAGATCAGTAGCAGAACCCTTGGTGGAATTACAGGCAAAATCAGCTATTGAGGCATTGCTAATAATAACAGAAGAAGAAGGAGAATTCAGCAGAAATAAATGACTTGTTTTCTGAAACACAAACTGTCAAATAGTTTCCAAATACCAGCAAAATTATTGCATTCCCAATTAATGGGAATGGCTGGCTGTCCCATAGCTCAATCAGTGGAAAGGAAGTATGGGCATATGGGACTATCCAGGTTCACCAGCATCAGCACTTGCAGATTTCTGACCTCCATTGTACCTGTTTTCCATAGCTGGTGGTCAGGAGAACTGTCTAAAGTACATATAAGCCATTCAGGAATCCAAATGGGGCTTTCCTTCTCCCGCCCCTCTTTATTAACTCTACAAGGCTGCATCCAATCACTAGGAGTCAGACTTTGATCCATGTAGGATTCCACAAAGGCAGCAGTAAATAGAGTATGCAGCCCATAAGTGGTTATGGTATCTTTAAGTTGTCTTACATCCTTAAATTAAAAGTGGTGATGTAGCCTCTGCCTATTCCCCTGAGGATCCACAGTTGTGACAACAAGGAATGCTCAGATGTTCCTGAATTTAAGTTCTACTAATTCTCTCTTCAACTCTTCTACTTCCCCCTCACTAGCCAGAGGAGCAGTTACTTTGTAAAAGGGATTCTTTCTCCTGGGATGAGGTAAGAGAATAGACCCAGTCTGGAGAGATGACTTGAAATCACTACTATCTGAGATCCGAGGCTCTGCAGGCTCCTTCCCCTCTGAATCTCCTTTGCATGATGCCAGGGCCTCTCCACCATTGACGTCCTCCAGTATCCTAACAGTTTCCCCAAGCTACTCCCCAGCCCCACAACCTTCAGTAAGTATAGACTTTTCAACCTGCCTCCATAGGGAAAATGTGACAATTGAAACAATCATTTAGGGAATTTGGGAGTACTTCCTCAAAACTGCGTCCTGCTGTTTATTGAGCTAACTAGTATTTGGGGGTGTTTACAGTGATCTTTCTGGAGGTCTTGGTCTACAACATATTCTTAGACTCAAACTTTAAAGTCAAGATACCTTTATGTTGCAAGGAGAGAGGCCCACTTCTTTGTCCCGGCCACCTGGCTAACTTAGCCCAGAAATAACCACACAGAAACTGTCTTCATTAAATCGCTGCTTGGCCCATTAGCTCTGACTTCTTATTGGCTGACTCTTACATTGATTTAACCCATTTCTATTAATCTGTTAATCTGTATATTGCCATGCGGCAGTGGCTTACCAGGAAAGATTTGTCTGTCTCCGGTGGCTCCATGGTGTCTCTCTCCTCCTCCATGGTGTCTCTCTGACTCTGCTTTCTTCCTCCCAAAATTCAGTTCCATCTTCCCTGCTTACCTAAGTTCTGCCCTATCAACAGGTCAGGGCAGTTTCTTTATTCATTAACCAATTAAAGCTGCACATAGTCAGAAGGACCTCCTATACCACATTTATGCTGGTTTATCTTAGAAGTCCATATAATAAAATGTCTCTTCTATGTATATTCTATTTATCCATGGCTTATTTTTCTTTATTACTATTACTTTTTCTGAAAGTTTGCTCTCTCTTTAAAAACTTAGTTTAATTTTGGTACCCTGTTGTTTCATTAGTACCTGTAATTTCTTTACGAGAGCAAACTTGGAAGAATCCACCCCCATCCTTACAATTCACCCTCTTGTCTTTTAGTTATTACTTTCCTGATGGCCAGTCTTCCATAGAGCATCCATCAGAGTGTTCCCAGTTCCCATCCCATGAAAACCTCCACTTGTGGCACTTGTGCCACCTGGAACTGTAATTGGGCAAGGGTCTGGAGATTAAAAAACACACAGAGACATGGGTCACTCTTGAAAAATATGAGAATTTTATTGTGTTTCAGGACAGCTTATATAGTGATCTCCTTGACTAATGGCTCTGCCCTAGCTCTCTGAATTTTTCAGCTGCAAGCCCACCAAAACCATTCCCTTGTTATCAGGAACTCATGAGGGTCTTGTGCTCAGAGCAGCTTCAAGCATTGGAAAACAAGTTGTTTACTTTGGCAGGCAAGGGGTCATAGAAAGTTCAGGCTCTGAGTGTCTGCAGTCCCCGACAATCCCAATCAATTCCCCTTTGTTTTTCTTCTTTTTTAAAAAGAGATCTCTAGACCTACATAATTTCTACCCCAACCCCCAACCCCATACCAGTAACAATCAACTCTTAAATGATGACACTAACTCTGAGAACAGACTTTGTTGGGAGAAGGGCTGTCGTCTTTTAACTTCCAACTTACATAGGGGCAATGTTCTTTCTAAGGGATCCTGTAAAACTAAAACAATGGTTAAGTTTCAAGATTACTGTCTGGCATAATTGCATTTGTTCCCCTGGTAGTAGATATGGGTATTCTGTAGTTCTTATTTGGAGTTCTGACCAGAATGTTGTAATAAGGTGCATCATTTCAGGTAACAATGCTGAAAACGTCTTGAGCAGCTGGTACCTAAAGCCATTCTTATAGTAGTGCTATCAGCATCATAACATCATATCAATCACATGGAGTCATTGTTGTGGGGCCCCATCTTCTCCCTAAAAACATTAAAAATTACTGCAGGAATATATACTGTTCATTGTAGAAAACTTAAACATTATTTATATATACATATATTCAATAAAATATACAATATATAATAAATATAGGTATGGAGAAAAGTAAGGTTTTCCTAAAATCTTTCTTCTTTGTGTCCCATACCAGATGGCTCTTGACATGAGACAGAAACTCTGAATTTAGGGAAAAATAGCCATTGTCCAACTCCAAAGCCAGCTTTAAATTTTAAGTGTGTTTTTTTTAAAAAAAATATATATGAATTTTTACCCTCAGGTGACACGTCCTCATAAGTCATATTCCTTTTTGCTTGATGATCATTTCTTGATAGTTATTTTTTCCTCTTTAGGAATCTAAAAATCCAGGGTCTCTTAATTTTTTTGAAGATGTGTATTTTCCTTCAAAGACAAGAATAGAAGCCTGTACAAATCATTTTGAGGTTTCCTTACCACATGTATGATTGCCACCTATGTAGATAAGCTGTCATTTCTCTTTCTCAAGAGGTCTCTCCTTTTCAAATCGAATCTATTAATTTTGATTGTATTCATACTTTTCTTCTCCTGTGGAAACAAGAGCAACCCCCCTGCTCCAATGTAGCACATTTCCTGGTTTCCATCCTGAGGTCAACACATCTTTGAAATACAATGGCTGATTTAATTCGGAAGTCTTTTCTATTATCCAATGTCTCTCTGCTACCATTGATCCTTTCTCACCAATGTTAAGAAAATTTAAGGTCAATAAAACATTATGCAATCTATTTCTGGGGGTATTTCCCATAACTTTCTCTTTACTTCACATGTCCTGTATAGTTCAATTTGACATTTCTACAACTGCCTAACCTGTAGAATTGTTTGGTATATCTGTAATATGCCTTATATTATAATAAACAAAAAACTGTTTCATTTTCTTAGACACATATGCTTGACCATTGTCTATCTTTATTTGCTCAGGAATTCCCATGATGGTCATAACTTATAATAAACACATGATTGCTGAACCAGCCTTTTCTGAGCTCAAGGCAGTTGCCCACTGAAAACCTGAATAAGTATCAATAGTGTGCTGTACATATTTTAATTTTCCAAATTCTGCAAAGTGGAACACATCCATCTGCCAGATTTTATTCCTTTGAGTATCCTTTGGGTTATTCCCTGCAGCTAGTGGTGTTTGATTATAGAAGCAGCAAGTAGGACATCTCTTTATAATCTCATTAGCTTGTTGTCATGTAATAGAAAACTCCTTTGTTAAACCTTTGCTATTGAAATGATGTTTCTTGTGAAATTCTGAGGCCTTCAACACACTTGTAATCAATAATTGATCAATTTCTGCATTACCTTGTGCTAGAGGTCCTGGCAGACCCATATGGGATCAAATATGTATTATGTATATGGGACAAAGCATATTCCTGATTATATCTAGAACATGAATAAATAATGAAGTCAATTCTGTATCATCTGGTATAAATTCATCAGTTTCAATATGCAAGACAACTTGTTCTGTTTATTGCAAGTCAGTAACTCTTTGAGAGGTTCTTTAAAATCCCTTAGTATCATGAAAATTGCATACAGCTCTTCCTTTTGGACAGAATTATAAGGGCTTCATTCTACCTTACTTAAATCTTCTGATTTGTAACCTCCCTTTCCTGATTGATTTTCATCAGTATAGAATATATGGGCTCTAGTTATTTGTGTGTCACATACCATGTGAGGAAGAATTCAAGTAGTTCTTTTTATAAGATCAATTCTATTGCTTTTTGTGATGATTGCTATTAATCTCTCCTAAAAATTATCACAATCTTGTTGTCATGGTTTATTGTCTTCTCATAATTTTTAAATTTCATCAATAGTAAAAGGCACCATAATCTCTGTTGGATCTATACGTGTTAGATCTATACAAAGTCTTAATTTTCCTTTTATAATTAATTCAGAGACATTTTCCAAATAAGTTTTTAAATTTTTACTTGGTTAATGTGGTAAAAAGATCCATTATAAGATAGCATCTTCCATGTGCATTAAAATTCCTGTAGGAGAAATTCTGAAAGGCAATATGACTAGAATGCAATTAATATGTGGATCCACCCTACCCACATATGCCTCTTTTAATTTCTTTTCAACATCAGTTCTTTCTCAGCTTCAGCTGTTAATTCCCTGGGACTATTTAAGTCTTTGTCACCATTTAAGGCTTTCTTTAAATAGATTATTAGATCAGGTGTTATCCCAACAGCCAGTCATAGACTGGGAATGCCTCCTAACAGTCTTTGAAAGTCATTAAGAATCCACAATTTGTCTCTCCTAATTTGTGTCTTTTGTGTTCTTTCTGTAAACCTATTTTATAACCTAAGTAATTGACTGAATCTCTTCTCAGTATTTTTTCAAGAACAATTTGTAATTCCCATTTAGGTAAAACTTTCTTTACTTTTTCAAACATTCTTTCTATCATATCTGACTCATTTGAGTCAGATAGCATAATATAATAGAAAATAATAGAATTATAAAATTGCTTATATATTATTTCCAATGACTGATTTGCAAAGTATTGACACAGGATATGTCAACTGAGCATTCCCTTTGGGAAGACAGTCCATTGATATCTCTTATTAGGCTGAGAATTATTATAAGTAGGCACTGTGAAGGCAAATTTTTCTCTGTTCTTTTCTTTTAAAGGTATAGTGAAGAAACAATTTTTTAAATCAATAACTATGAGAGGCCATCCTTTGGTAATAGAAAAGGCAGAAAAATTCCAGACTGTAGAGGGCCCATACATTGAATAACCTTGTTGACAGCTCTAAGATCTGTCACCATTCTCCATTTTTACAGATTTCTTTTTAGTAACAAATGCAGGAGAATTCCAAGAGATGATTGATTTTTAAATATGGTGAGCATCTAGTTGCTCCTTTACCACCTGCTCTAAAGCCTGAAGCTTCTCTCCTGGTAAAGACCATTGTTTAACCCATATTGATTTCTTACTTAACCATTTTAAAGGTAGGGCCATTAGTACCTCTGAAGGCTTGCTAGTTGCTTTGTATTCTTTTATGGCCTGAATGGCTGGTGACCTTTGTTCATAGTACTTTGTAATATCTGTGGGAATGTTAATCTGGGTATTCCATTGCTGCAACTGGTCACAACCCCATAAATTCACTGCAATAATAGCTACATATGGCCTCAACCTTCATCTCTGTCTCTCTGGCCTTATTCATTCAACCCATCTTGCGTTTTGTTTCACTTGAGATAGAGTTCCAATTTCTAGGAATTAAACACCTGCTTCTTGAAGAGGCCAATTCAGATGCCGAGATTTTGGAGTAATGCTACTCTTACACACACCTGTGTCTAGTAATTCCTCAACGACAATGTTATTTATATGCACTCTTAGCTTTGGTCCTTGATCATTTACAGAAATCTGCTAAAATAAAAGTTTCCAATTTCCTACTAGAGTTTTTTGTCTTATTCTCCATGTTGAAGATGCTTTCTTTTTTCCATTGTATAATTTTAGCTTCTTTGTAAAAAAATCAGGTGTTCATGGGTATATGGATTAATATTCAGGTATTCAATTTTATTCCATTGGTCAATATCTCTGTTTTTATGCCAATACCAAGATGTTTTGATTACTGTAGCTCAGTAATAGAGGTTAATATCAGGGTTGGTAATGCCTCTGTAAGTTCCTTTATTGTATAGGATTGCTTTGGCTATTCTGGCTTTCTGTTTTTCCATATGAAGTTGATTATTGTTCTTTCAAGGTATGTGAAGAGTTGTCTTGGGATTTTGATGGGAATTGCATTGAATCTATAGATTGCCTTTTGTAGGATTGCCATTTTCCTAATGTTTATCCTTCCTATCCTAGAGCATGGGAGATCTCTTTATTTTCTGGTATCTTCTTCAATTTCTTTCTTCAAAGACTTAAAGTTCTTGTTAAATAGGTCTTTCACTTCCCTGGTTAGTGTTATCCCAAGATATTTTATGTTATCTGTGGCTATTGTGAAAGGTGATGTTTCTCTGATTTTCCTTTTAGCTTCTTTATTTTTTTGTGTATAGGAGGGCTTCTTTTCTTTTTAGTTGATGTTGTATCCTACCACATTACTGAAGGTATTTATCAGCTGTAGGAATTCTCTGGTATAGTTTTTGGGGTCACTTATGTACACTATCATATCATCTGCAAATAACAAAAGTTTGACTTCTTCCTTTCCAATTTGAATCCCCTTTATTTCCTTATGTTGTCTTATTGCTATTGCTAAAACTTCAAGCGCTATGTTGAAGAGATATGGTAAGAGTAGACATCCTTGTCTTGTTCCTGATTCCTCAATATTTTCAAATTATTTGACACAAAAAGACAATTATCACATGTACTCACTCATAGGTGGTTTTTAAACATAAAGCAAAGAAAGCTAGCCTACAAACCACAATCCCAGAGAACTTATACAACAATGTGGACACTAAGAGAGACTTATAGATATAATCTACATGGGAAATAGAAAGTAGAACAATACAAGATCTCTTGAGTAAATTGGGAGCATGTGGAATTTGTGGTAGGATTGAAGAGGGGAGGGGAGATTCAGGGAGGGGAGAAGAGCAAAATGTAGAACTCAATAAATATCAAAAAACTGTATAAAAATTATTTTACCAATGCCCTTTGTAGTCTGAATCTCATGTCAAGTGATTTGTTCTAATGTTCTTATTGATGATTATAAGTTATGAAATTTGTCCAGTAAAGATAACATCTCATCCTTGGACATAATTGTGATGGTGTGCATATTTCTTTCCTGGAGATATACCTTATCCATTAACCTACCATAACTTTTCAACAGATTCCTATTAGTAAGTTCAACGGCATGAATTCTGTCAGATATTATCTCAGCATCCTTCAACATTAATTGGATTTTGTCTGTTAAATTAATGTTTTCCTTTTCAATAGTATAAATTTTTCAACTAGCTCTTCATTATTAGTCTATAAAGACTGTACCATTTCTAAAAGTGTCTTCTTCTTGGCTCTGTTATAAAACCATATTCTTAGCGATATAATATGAAAAACAAAACTATTTCCCCAAATCAAATAAATGGATGTATCAGGAAAATCACATATGCCTTGCAGAATAGCATAAGCAAAATGATTATTAAATTCGTGAATGGTAATACTGTTAGTCATCATATAACTCTCAAATCTTAACCTGCCTTAGGTAATTATGGTGAATTGGAATAGGTGTAATAATCTTTGTTGACCAGAAGGTGTCATGGTTGCAGCCATCTAGTAGAGGGACATCATTTCTTTTATACTGATAAATATGCTTTGTTTAACAAATTAATAGCAGTTATTAAGAACAATTGAGGTGGTTCTGAGAGTTGATGATCAGAAGAAGAAGGAAGACCAAAGCTTTCATTCAGTTGTGAGTCATGAACTATGTGCTACTGGCAGAAGAAACACCAGATTTTATTACAGTATACCTTTCAAAGGCCTTTGGCTGAAGGAGGTTACCCATCAATTGTCCCGCGCTACCATCTCGCCAGCAAGAACGACGTGGCACACTGAGGATCCTTCTGCAGAAAAGCTTTAATGCATCTTGAGAGGGAGAGCATAAGCTTACAGAGTGGAGACCCCAGGGGAAGAAAATCCAGCCCTTAAATAGGTTAATGGTCCTCGCCTAGGATGTGTCATTCCCTGACTGGCTGCAGCTCGTCAGCCCTTATGATGCCACGGGAGAGGCAGAGAGCTAGGGATGGCGGTTTGGCGCTACCGAATGCAGGAGCCATCTTGTAATGGAGTATGTGAGGGTGGCTCCCAACAATCAATTTTTTTTATTTAGTTTAGAAAAGTTTTCTTTTTTCCCATTTATTTGTTGAAAAAAATTCTGCCTACTCCCTGCCTCCCATTTCCTTCCCCCTCTCCCACTCCTCTCCCCCTCAGCCACTCCTCTCCCCTTCCCTCACTCCTCTCCCCCTCCCCCACTCAATTCCCCCTCCCTCTCCAGTCTGAAGAGCAGTCCGAATTCCCTGCCCTGTGGAGAGTCCAAGGTCCTCCCCCTCCACCAAGGTCCAGGAAGGTGAGCATCCAAACAGGATAGGTTTTCACAAAGCCAGTTCATGTACTAAGATCAAAACCCAGTGCCATTGTCTTTGGCTTCTCATCATCCCTCACTGTTCGTCATGTTCATAGAGTCCGGTTTTATACCATGCTTATTCAGTCCCAGTCCAGCTGGCCTTGGTGAGCTCCCAATAGATCAGCCCCACTGTCATGGTGGGTGGGTGCACCCCTTGCCATCCTGACTTCCTTGCTCATGTTCTCCATCCTTCTGCTCCTCATTTGGACCTTGGGAGTTCAGTCCAGTGCTCCAATGTGGGTCTCTGTCTCTGTCTCCATCAATCGCCAGATGAAGGTTCTATGGTGATATGCAAGATATTCATCAGTATGGCTATAGGATAGAGTCATTTCAGGCTCCCTTTCCTCAGTTACCCAAGGAATTAGCTGGGAACATCTCCCTGGACATCTGCAAGCTCCTCTAGAGTCAAGTCTCTTGCCAACCCTAAGATGGCTCCCTTAATTAGGATATATACTTCCCTGCTCCCATATCCACCCTTCCTTTATCCCAACCATCCCATTCCCCCAAGCTCTCCCCATCCTCTCCTTCTCACTTTTCTCTCCCCATTTACCCTCACCCCCATCCCACCCCACCCCCAAGTTCCCAGTTTTTGCCTGGTAATCTTGTCTACTTCCCATATCCAAGTGGATGACTATATGTTTTTCTTTGGGTTCACCTTCTTATTTAGTTTCTCTAGGATCACAAATTATAGGCTCAATGTCTTTTATTTATGGCTAGGAACCAATTATGAGTGAGTACATCCCATGTTCATCTTTTTGGGTCTGGGTTACCTGAAGCAGAATAGTGTTTTCTTTTTCCATCCATTTGCATGCAAAATTCAAGAAGTCATTGTTTTTTACTGATGAGTAGTACTCTAATATGTATATATTCCACACTTTCTTCATCCATTCTTCCATTGAAGGGCATCTAAGTTGTTTTCAGGTCCTGGCTATTACAAATAACGCTGCTACGAACATAGTTGAACAAATGCTTTTGTCATATGATAGGGCATCTCTTGGGTATATTCCCAAGAGTGGTATTAGTGGGTCTTGGGGTAAGTTGATCCCGAATTTCCTGAGAAACCGAAACACTGATTTCCAAAGTGGTTGCACAAGTTTACATTCCACCAGCAATGGATGAGTGTACCCCTTACTCCACAACCTCTCCAGCAAAGGCTATCATTGGTGTTTTTTATTTTAGCCATTCTGACAGGTGTAAGATGGTATCTTAAAGTTGTTTTGATTTGCATTTCCCTGATTGCTAAGGAGGTTGAGCATGACCTTAAGTGTCTTTTGGCCATTTGTACTTCTTCTGTTGAGAATTCTCTGTTCAGATCAGTGCCCCATTTTTTAATTGGGTTAATTAGCATTTCAAAGTCTAGTTTCTGGAGGTCTTTATATGTTTTGGATATCAGACCTTTGTCTGTTGCAGGACTGGTGAAGATCTTCTCCCAGTCAGTGGGTTGCCTTTTTGTCTTAGTGACAGTGTCCTTTGCTTTACATAAGCTTCTCAGTTTCAGTAGGTCCCATTTATTCAATGTTGCCCTTAATGTCTGTGCTGCTGGGGTTATACATAGGAAGTGATCTCCTGTGCCTATATGTTGTAGAGAACTTCCCACTTTCTCTTCTATCAGGTTCAGTGTGTTCAGATTGATATTGAGGTCTTTGATCCATTTGGACTTGAGTTTTGTGCATGGTGATAGATATGGATCTATTTTCATTTTTCAACAGGTTGACATCCAGTTATGCCAGCACCATTTGTTGAAGATAATTTCTTTCTTCCATTGTAAATTTTTAGCTTCTTTATTGAAAATCGGGTGTTCATAGGACTGAGGGTTGAAATCCGGGTCTTCTATTCGATTGCATGGCTGACTTTTCTGTTTTTATGCCAATACCAAGCTGTTTTCAATAATGTAGTTCAGTAATAGAGTTTGAAGTCAGGGATGGTAATGCCTCCAGACGTTCTTTTATTGTATAAATTGTTTTGGCTATCCAGTTTTTTTTTGATTTTCCATATAAAGTTGATTATTGTCCTCTCAAGGTCTGAGAAGAATTTTGATGGAACCTTGATGGGGATTGCATTGAATCTATAAATTTCCCTTTGTAGAATTTCCATTTTTACTATGTTGATCCTCCCAATCCAAGAGCAAGGGAGATCCTTCCATTTTCTTGTATCCTCCTCAATTTCTTTCTTCAAAGAGTTAAAGTTCTTGTCAAAGAGATCCTTCACTTCCTTGGTTAGCATTACATCAGATATTTTATGCTATTTGTGGCTATTATGAAAGGTGATGCTTCTCTGATTTCCCTCTCTGCTTTCTTATCCTTTGTGTATAGGAGGGCAACTGATTTTTTAGAGTTGATCTTTTATCCTGCCATGCCACTAAAGGTGTTTATCAGCTGTAGGAATTCTTTGGTGGAGTTTTTGGGGTTGCCTATGTACACTATCATATCATCTGCAAATAATGAAAGTTTAACTTCTTCCTTTCCAACACGAATCCCCTTGGTCTCCTGATGTTGTCTTATTGTTATTGCTAGAACTTCAAGCACTATATTGAAGAGATATGGAGAGAGTGGACATCCTTGTTGTGTTCTTGATTTTAGTGGGATGGCTTTGAGTTTCTCTCCATTTAATTTGATGTTAGCTGTCGGCTTGTTGTTAACAGCTTTTATTATATTTAGGTATGACGCTTGTATCCCTAATCTCTCTAAGACCTTTATCATAAAGGGATGTTGAATTTTGTCAAATGCTTTTTCAACATCTAATGAAATAATCATATGGTTTTTTTCTTTCAGTTTATTTATATGGTGGATTACATTGATAGATTTTTGTATTTGAACCAGCCCTGCATCTCTGGGATGAAGCCTACTTGATCGTAATGGATAATTTTTCTAATGTGTTCTTGGATTCTGTTTGCCAGTGTTTTATTGAGGATTTTCGCATCGATGTTCCTGAGTGAGATTGGCCTATAATTTTCTTTCTTGGTTGAGTCTTTGTGTGGTTTTGGTATCAGGGTAACCACAAATTCATAAAAGGAATTTGGCAATGACTCTTCTGTTTCTATATTGTGAAATACATTAAGGAGTATAGGTATGAGGTCTTTTTGGACGTTCTGGTAGAATTCTTTATTGAAACTGTCTGGACCTGGGCTTTTTTTGGTAGGGAGGTTTTTGATACCAACTTCTAATTCTTCGTGACTAATAGGTTTATTTAGATTGTTCACCTGGTCCTGGTTTAACTTTGGTATATGGTACTTATCTAAAAAAGTGTCCATTTCTTTTACATTTTCCCATTTTGTTCCACACAGGCCCTTGTAGTAAGATCTAATGATTCTCTAAATTTCCTCTGTTTCTGTGGTTATGTCCCCCTTTTCATTTCTGATCTTGTTAATTTGCATATTCTCTCTCTGCTGTTTGATTAGTTTGGATAGGGGTTTATCAATCTTGTTGATTTTCTCCAAGAAC
>NC_022026.1:39070269-39072210 GCF_000317375.1 Microtus ochrogaster | reverse complement strand
GATTATTATATGGCAAGGAGATTTTTTTGATCCAGTCTATTCGGTGTTCTGTATGCTTCTTGAACCTTCATAGGAATATCTTTATTTAGGTGGGAAAGTTTTCTTCTATAATTTCATTAAATATATTTTCTGGACCGTTGAACTGTACTTCTCCTTCTTCTACCCCTATTATTCTTAGGTTTGGTCTTTTTATTGTGTCCCAGATTTCCTGAATGTTTTGTGATGATAATTTGTTGGATTTGCTATTTTCTTTTATCAGTGCATTTATTTTCTCTATGGTATCTCCAGTGTCTGAGATTCTTTCTTCTATCTCTTGTATTCTGTTGGTAATACTTGTCTCTGTAGTTCCTGTTTATTTACTAAGATTTCCCATCTCCAGCCTTCCCTCAGTTTGTGTTTTCTTCATTACCTACATTTCCTTCTTCAAGCCTTGAACCGTTTCCCTTACCTGTTTGATTGCTATTTCTTGTTTCTCTTGGTTTTCTTGGGTATCTTTGAGAGATTTATTCATTTCCTCTACCTTTTTATTTGTCATTTCCATTTCTTTATGGCAGTTTTTCACCTCCTGTTTAAGGTCCTCTATTATTTTCATATAGTTCAGTTTAAAGTTGAATTTTTCTATTTCTTCTGGAGTAGGGTGTTCAATTCTTCTTGTTTCCGGATCCTTGGATTCACATGATATCATGTTACCTTTCAGGTTGGATGAATTCTTGCATTGGTGCCTGCCCATCTCTTCCTTCATATGGAGCCAGGAGAGGCCTGGTGTCTTGGTCCAGTCTTTTCTGTGACTGACTCTCTGGGTGGATCTCCTCAGTGTAATAGCAGGAACTGTTCATGTCTAGATGGAACTCCTCAGAACCGAAACAGGGACACCTGGTAGCCCAATGACCCACAGACAAAAGGGCAAACGTGGAGGGCAGGGTGGGGTCGAGTAGAACACAGGAGACCCTGTAGCACAAGCTGAAGGTGTCCACACTCCCTTGTGAGGGACCTTGAGGCATGCCTGGTAGGCAGGCACTCACCACTCTTCCCATCAAATTTTGATTGAATTTATGACCAACTCCATGAAATGGAACCTGTAGAAGACATCGCTGAAGTGGAAAAGAAGCTTGGATTAGATAGGTCATATTAAATCTTCTATTATTATTTTTCAGAAAAAGGAATACTGAAATAAAATGACTTCTAAAGAACTATTGCCATAGATTTCTTCCCCACTCTACCCCACACATATCATAGAAACTTCTTGTACTAGATGGTAATTAACACAGAGGCCCACAACTGGACAATCAGCAGAATATGAGAGACATTGAAATACTCAGTCCTTAATGGAATGTCCTCAACAGATTTCCCCGTTCAAGGCTTAGGGATCTGTACAGTAGAAGAGAGGGAAATATTGTAGGAGTCAGAGTTAGTGGATGACTCTTAGGAAACTGTGTCCTGGACACAAAAGACGAATACCACATGAGAACTGAAGGAGACTTTGAAAGGACAAACAAGACCCATACCCATTCAAACCAGACCACCATATGCCAGTATTATTAACTGTGTAGCAGACACAAATAATCTTCACTAACCAAGAAGATATTTGCAATTGATACTTGCTGGAAAAAGAAGATCAGAGCTGCCACCATGCGTCCCTGCATGTGTGCTCATTACCTCAGCTGGTCAGCCCAAGACCCCCTGAGCGCAAACCCTAGTCCCCCGCGCGGCCCCATTTCCACTCCGACAAGATGAAAGAAACGATCATGAACCAGGAAAAACTGACCAAGCTGTGTTGAAATATGAGCGGCGAGGCTGCATCCCCCGCACGCGGCCGCCCACATGGCTAGCTTAGCTTATGCCCCGAAATAATTACACGGAAACTGTATTCTTTTAATCACTGCCTGACCCATTAGTTCCAGCCTCTTATTGGCTAGCTCTTACATATTGATCTAACCCATT
>NC_022026.1:39063794-39065804 GCF_000317375.1 Microtus ochrogaster | reverse complement strand
AAACAATCTATGGATGGAAAAGCACCCCTTGCTACTGGAGAGGATGATGATGATGATGAAGTCCCAGATCTGGTGGAGAATTTTGATGAGGCTTCTAAGAACGAGGCAAACTGAACGTAGGTGACTTCTGAAGACCTGATACTTGCAGAAGTTACAGGAGCTGCTATTTTATATCATGGCTGCTTTTAAAAGTTCTTTTGTTTATGGATCTGATCAAATCTAGATGGCTAATATTTTTAAGCCCAAGCCCCTTGAACACTGCAGCTCTTTTCAGTTTTTGCTTAAACACAATTCATTCTTTGCAGCGAATTAAGCTGAAGAAGCCTGCGAATAAAGTTTGGAAAAGGGTTAATAAAATTCTTTGCCTAGAAAAAAATAAAAAGAAAATTAGTTTTGTTCAATGGAATATAACTGGGAATACTCAATACATTCCAGTGTAGGCTTTATAACTAGCAGTAGCTGGCCAATGCAAACCTTATGCCATGTGTTCATTTTGTATTTTCGTCTTTCTTGTATTAAGATTTTTTTCAGAGAGATAGAGAAAGCAAAGACTGAACAAGTGGGCAGGTGGAGATGTGGGAAACAAAAGGAGTAGAAAAAGTTGTTGAAGGGAGAAATCATGATAAATTTATTTAATGAGAATTTTTTCAAATTAATCCTAGATTAATTTATACCTTTAATAGATTAATTATATCTCTAAAGGTTTGTACATATGAGAGGGACATTAGCCACCCTGCCCCTTTAAGACTATATGTCTTGACTCTGGTTGTTTGCTCATAATGTGACATTCATTCATCTCTGGTAGTTACGGAAACAAGATTTTTTAAAGTCACTCTCATATACTGGGCAGTCACTAGCATTTGGCCTTCATAGAAGGGAAGAGAGGCAAGTATTTTATGTCTTCTACATGGTTTCTGTTAAAAGCTTTCAATTTCAAGAGACATAGAAGGTCAATGAAGTCAATGACCTAAGATTCAACTCTTTGTTGATATCATTTCTATGTCAGTAAATCCTACTGAATATAAGTACTGGGAATCCCTGTGTAGGTGGGAAGGCTCTGTAGCCTGTATTGACCTTTATACATTTGTAGCTTCCTGAACCTGAGTATGTGAATTAGACTTTCTGTGTTTTTTTCTGTTTATATAATGGGGTAATGATTGTGTGAATCTCATTGGAGGGTCAGGACTATCAGATGGGCTAATATCCCTGAAGAGTATAAATGAGGCTTCAACTAAGCAAAGCAGAGGAAGGGGTTGGTTTGTGTGAACCAGGGGTTGATGGTGAGACACCATTCTGAGCTGAAATATCTGCCTAACAGAACTTCTTTTACTGAAGGTGATTCAACTCTTGTGCGACTCCCTGTCTGTTCAACATTTCCTGCTATTTGGAAGATATTTATGATCACGACATTTCTCAAATGGATCGCTTCCTCCTGGATAAACAAAGGTAAAAGCTTAAGATGAGCTTCATGGAGGATTTCAAATTGGATCTTTATGAAGCATAAGCACCTCCTCCATGGGTTTCAGACATGGGCAATACTAATTATTGCCATGCTAGCTTATTTGTCTCTCACAACAGAATTTCCACCCTGATTATAGTTGTGCTTCAAAACTCACTGATTCTGACATCAAAAGGCTCAGATCTGCCTTAACAAGGAAGAGGGCATGGGTAGGGTGTTATTCAATTCATACTAGATTTTAAAGTCACCTTGCTGATATGTCTTCCCAATTTATTAGAGCTACTGCCTTTACCCTGTTAGGAAGTACATTCCACAGAGAATGTGGAATAGTGGGAAGCTGGTAGGGAAATTTTTGTGGCAAGGAGGTACAGTTTGTAGTGCACTCAATCCTTCTACATTGGAGGTGGCAATGTTATCATGTACATGCCTAAACTTTATTTATGCTCAAGAACACAGTGACATCCTTCAGGGCATAGTTATTCATGAACATTAACCCTACATCCAAAGATATGAACCAATAAGTGATCTAAATAAGTTGGTGCATACAGTAA
>NC_022026.1:39055326-39063504 GCF_000317375.1 Microtus ochrogaster | reverse complement strand
CTACCATAATTTACAGATATTTTTGCATTCTTCTGCTTATACCTCTCAGTTAAGCTATTTATCTTATTTATGTATTGTAAACACTGCTTAATTAAACATCATTTAACATGTGTTGTAAATTATTGAGTATTAATTCCAAGCATTAACATGTTTAGTTAACAAATCTGCACATTTCAGCATTTGATAGATAAATAGTGAAATTGCTAATCAAACCCTCCTATAGAGGGAACTTTGGCCATAGGTATATTACTTAAATACAACTTTTTGTGACAGCCAGGACAAGGTATGAGAACTTATTGCTCTGTAAACCATGACTCATTTTGTTTTCCACTGTCCCTTGTGTTCCTGACTTGACTATATACTTGTTCAATTTCATCTTCAGACTTGCCAATGCGAAGGAGTACCTCTTCAAGTTTAGTGGCCTCCTTTGCAGCCTATCAGCCTTGGTGTTCGAGATAGTCATCGCAAGCAGCCAATCCTGGCGCCTCTGGGAATTCGATGACAAGCTTGTGCAATTTGTGTCTTTCGGACTGTGGGAAGCTTACTACCCTCAAGAATTTAATGTTTCAGGCACTGTAACCAAGATTCTGGTGCACTCCCCTATCAATTCCACATGGACCATTTCACCTGAATTTCAGTATGCACAGACCCTGATAATGTGGGCTGTTTTGATGAAGCCTGTAGTTCTGATTTTCGGTGCAATTGCCATTAAGATTGGCTGCATGAAAGACCCATTTATTGAGATGCAGATATATTGCTACAAGGTTGCTGCCTTAGTTTTGTGTGTTAGCAGCATCTTCACATTTGTTTCTGTGAGCTGGAACCACTTTGTAGATCATTATGGCCAAACCACTCTTGACTTTCCACCTGACTTTCCGGTTAAAAAAGAAGCCTTAATAAGCAAACACTATACTGTTGTATTCCCAATAGGGGTACTGATTGCCACCATGTCACTCTTTGGTGCTATCTTCTTTCTCTTTGAGATAAACTCTTTGAAACTAAAGAATCAGGTGAAGGCCAAGTGTGCTTCTGTAGTGGCCGATCAAGAGATATGAAGTGAGAACTACATTTGCAACATCTGTCAGAAGGTTCCTAGAAGAAAGTTCCTATTCGTATAAAAACTCTTGTAGTTCTCAACTCGTTCTAAATAAAGCATCAATGTTATTTTCTTGGTCTGTCTAAATGACGTCCTCCTCTGTCTAACCTGTTTCTTTCTTTGGGTATTTTCGTATCCTAATCTCTGAAGGCCATGATCATGCATTCAGATATTTCTGACAGGCAGTAGCAGGGAAAAGTAATGGTGAAATGCATGTTGCAATGATCAGAGGGCTGCTTGTCTGAGTTGTTTTTCTTGTTTTTACCTTCAGAAACACTGCGTTCAAACCCACATTAAGCTTGGTGGCAAGCTTACATAGCCACTGGGCAATCTCGCTAACTTCAAATATACCCCACTTCACATTATGGATATCCCATGCTTGGCATCCATAGAATGTAGGCCAGTTTATAAAGTAAAAGAAATTTGCTTGCAAATGGGTAGAACTAGAAAAGGTCATCCTGAGTGAGGTAACCCAGACCCAGAAAGACAATTATTGTATGTACTCATGTATAAGTGAATATTAACTGTAAGGTAACCATGATGCAATCACAGGCCCAGAGAGGATAACCATGCTACAATCACAGGCTCAGAGAGAAGCTAATTAACAAGGGGTCACAATGGGGCTTGAGAGTCTCACTGTGAAAGGGCAATAGAATAGACATCACTGATGGATGGGAAAGGGGTCTAGATGGGGGCAAGGAATGAGAACAGGAGGGATCAGGTGAGGGGAAAATGGAGAGAGAGTACTGAGAGAGACAACTGGCTTCTGGGACATCTCTGGGATGAGCTATAAACCTAGGAAAATGGAAACTCCCAGCATTCTATGAGGTAACCCATTCCTGTCCATCATGCCTTGTACTCCATCCACTCTTCCTCCTCTGTTTCTCTTCAGAAAAGGGTGGGCCTCCCATGGATTTCAGTCAATCACAGAATATCAAGTTGCAGTGAGACTAGGCATCTCCTGTTTTTTTAAAGCTGGATGAGGTAATCTGGTAGGCAGAAAGGGTCCCCAAAGTAGGCAACAGCATCAGAGATAGCCCCTGTTGCCATTGTTAGGAGTCCCACAAGAAGACCAATCTACATGGCTGTAACACACACACACACACACACACACACACACACACACATATATACGTACACAGAAGGCCTAGGGTTTCTGATTTTCCTTGTTAGATTTACATAACTTTATTCACCAGGGCAATGTCTAACCACAAAGACCTATTTCCTGCATCTCTGCTACTATATGGATTCCCTGCTTAATCCCATTAAAGCCAGGCCTACCAGAATAATCTGCAATCCTCAAGTGCTGACTGTGGATGAGTATATTATACATTGGAATTCCCTGTTGCTTTTGACTATATCTTACTCTTCTTTTTAATCCTTTTTTTTTGCATACGAGTTCAGGTTTAATAATTAAAGCAATAATCAAATAACAACATATGTCAAATGATCAGAAGAGGTTAAGCAGCTTGTGCCACAGAAACAATATGTTATGTTCTGTGGACTTCAGGGCCTATTGCTTCAAAAGCAACAGGAAGAACGTGTTTATAACAGTAATTGAATATAAATGATAAATTTGGGCAACATAAGTAACATAAATATTCTTTTAAAGGTAACATACATCTCTGCATTAATACAAGTATAGACTGTTATTTGTATGCAAGTCAACCAAAGATGATTTATTTTTGTTTTATGTTTGAGCAGGTAAAATATATTTTGCATATCTTGTAGTTCTTCTAGGTTATTTTCTTTATGTTTGTAGTTAGATTTTTCATGGGGTCTTCCTTGATCAAACCTGATTTTCTTTAACCTGGAATGAATGCATAGTCTCTCATTTTCTGTCGAAATATAAGCATAGCCTTTCTCCAAAGTAATATATCTTTTGACTTAAATTTTGAAATCAAGATATTTTTTAAAAATAGATATTGGTTGAATCTAGCAGTTTTTTAAAAATAATCCAGAACCTCTTAGAACCAAAAAATTCAAAGATAGTCCAGTAATATACAGGATCCATACTCTGTGTACTTCCCATCTTTACATGGCTTATTTAATGTTTTTATTACTATTTCTTTTTTTATTAGTTATTTATTAAAGATTTCTGCCTCCTCCCCGCCACCACCTCCCATTTCCCTCCCCCGGTCAAGTCCCCCTCCCTCGTCAGCCCAAAGAGCAATCAGGGTTCCCTGCCCTGTGGGAAGTCCAAGGACCTCCCACCTCCTTCCAGGTCTAGTAAGGTGAGCATCCAAACTGCCTAGGGTCCCACAGATCCAGTACGTGCAGTAGGATCAAAAACCCATTGCCATTGTTCTTGAGTTCTCAGTAGTCCTCATTGTCCGCTATGTTCAGCGAGTCCTGTTTTATCCCATGCTTTTTCAGACCCAGGCCAGCTGGCCTTGGTGAGTTCCTGATAGAACATCCCCATTGTCTCAGTGGGTGGGTGCACCCCTCGCGGTCCTGAGTTCCTTGCTCGTGCTCTCTCTCCATCTGCTCCAAAAAGAGGAACATGGGATGTTCTTACTAGTTCTTTTTTTAAGTACTTTAAGTATCATTTTTCCTTTCTCTCTCATGACTAAGTATATTTTTTAAACGCACTGTAGCCTGTCTAGGATATTTTCCATCTGAATCTGTCTTACTTCATTTTCTGTAACCTTTTCTATCTACATGAGCAACATCCCCAAACTTGCCATACAACATGTTGGCAGAGATTACAATTCTAGTTTAAACCCACAGGCAACAACTGGGAGAAGCCTCTCTGTACTGCAGCCCATTTCAGAGAATGCAGGAACCAACCATCCTGCTTAACTCATGGCTGTTGGTAGCTTTCTTCATCACTCAAGCAGCTGTTGGAAGATGTCTCTGTACTGTGCCTGGCATGAGACTGTGAGACTTGGAAGCTGCATTTTTCTCTGTTTCTTTGCATCTAGAATCCTTTTAAAAGCGTTCTCAGGCTTTGTGTGGATGTACGTGGACATTGGGCACCATTTGTAGTCGGGAGTTTTTCTGTCCTGCAACTGCTCACGAATAAACATTAAGAGGTTTAATATTAATTACAAACGCTCAGACAATTGCTCTGGCTTATTACTAACTATCTCATATTTTAAGTTAAACCATATTTCATATGTATGTTCTGCAATGTGGCAATACCATTATTTGCACAGCACATTCATCTCCTGCTCCCTCTGAAATGATCTGGCTTGAGCAAGAAGAGAACACAAGACTTTAACAAACACACTTAGGAGTTTATTAAAGGGGAAAAGTGCACACAGGCCTGCGAAAAATGGTGTACAGAGAGAAAGAAGGAGAGAGACTGCCTCTCCAAGAGGGGGAGAGAGAGGGAGAGACAGAGACAGAGAGAGAGAGAGAGAGAGAGAGAGAGAGAGAGAGAGAGAGAGAGAGAGACTGCATCTCTGAGCTCAGGGGGACAGAGAGAGCAAAGGTGGCCCGTCGAGCTTTTAATGGCTGCCTAGCACATGCGCACAGGGTGAAGACGTGGCTATGTCACACGCTGATGACAGGCGACCCGGAAATGCAGCTGAATAATTACATTCCAACTTTTGTTTATTATAAATTTTTTTGGGGGGGTTGAGGATCTTAATGGGTGTGAATGGAGTGTCGTAAGGTCTCTCTCATGACTGCTTCACACTGACTTTGTGGGCTTCAAGGAGTTGGGATGTTTGACCATGTCCTGGGGTGGCTGATTACTGCTGTATCTTCTGGACTATAAGGAATTGGTTGGCTGGCAACTTGGACCTCACAAAATGCTGGAAAGGCAAAAATTATGCTTGGAAAAAAATTTTAGATCCTAGAGATTAACAGAGGAGAGTCCCAAGATGGAAGATAGAGGGTTTTTTCCCCCAGGGGTTCCCAAGACCAGGAATGACAAGAAAAGAATTTAATGATATTTATTCTGGGCACATCTGGTCCATTTAGGTGGGTCCAATTGGCTCCCTGGAGCTTAATATCCAGGAACCACTGCTGCAGTAAGTGATAAAACCCGTTATGTTAATGTTTGTTTTGTGAGTTTTTGGAGTTTGGGGCTACAAACTCATTATTGTTTCTTACCGCCTGGGCTTTTGACAGTCCTTGTACCTCTGGCTCTTTGTTTAATGATGGTTCCTGTAATAATAGGTGAGTGGTTAACTGGAAATTTAAGCATGACATTGAAAGCATATAGGAGAAAGAAGAAAAAGGAGAGTATATGGAGTTTTTGTCACAAGAGAGTTGAGTAAGGATGAGACTTTTATTTTTTGGAACTAGAGAAAGAGTGGCTGATCCTGGTGTCCTCTGGAACTTAAGGGAACAGGGCCCTGTTTGAGTTACTGTATATGAGGGGATATCTTGAGCTGGAAGAGTAAAAAGTTTAAAATGTGACAGGTGAATCCAATGAGGAAGTCCCTTGAGCTTGGCAGCTGTGGGAGTTACAAGAATTACTTTAAAGGGGCCCTGCCATTTAGGAAAAAGGGGTGAGGGACATTGGTCTGGGGGAGAAAATATTACCTGATCCCCTATATTAATCGGCGGTGGGCATGAATTAACAAATAGTTGAGGTAATGAGTGGTTGGTGACATCCCATAATAGGGAGCATAGATGGGATAACAGTGGAGTAAGCAGGTGATCAGGAAGGGGAGAGGATTTAGGTTAGAGGCCAGGGATTAAAATTGGCTGCCCATACATGAGTTCAAAGGGTGAGATAAAAAGGGGACCTTTGGGGAGAGCCCTAAGCCTTAGTAGGGCCAGAGGCAAAAGTTTTACCCAGTCAAGGTGAAGGCAAAGATGTTTTGAGATTGAGGGCTGAGAGGGATAGAGAAAAAAGCATCCTTGAGGTCTAGAACTGAGAAGTGGGAGGTTCCTGGAGGGATATTGGATAAAAGTGTGAGAGGATTAGGCACTGCAGCATAAAAAGGGACCACTGCAGAGTTAATGAGGCAGAGGTCTTGAACCAGACTATAGATTCCATTAGGTTTTTTAACAGCAAGTATAGGATTGTTAAAGGGAAAAGGGGTGGGGCGAAGTAGTTTTTTTCTTAAAAGGTCAGAGATGATAGGCTTAGTCCCTTAAGGCTCTAGAGAGAGGGGGTACTGAGCTTGGGTAATGTACTTAGTAGAATCTTGTAATTGGATAACAATGGGGGAATGGTGTTTAGCGACAGACGGGTTTTGGGTGTCCCAGACTTGGGGGTCTACCTGGGAGGCTGGTAGAGGAAAAGACACGTTAGGGTTGGGAGGTTGGGAGGCTAGGAGAAGGAGGAGTGGAGCTACTGGAGAGTCTGGGGTAAGGTAAATGGGAGGAGCAAAGGAAATGGAAGTTCCTACCTTTGCTAAAAATTCCCTTCCCATGAGAGGTATCAGGCAGGCTGACATGACTAAAATTGAATGGGTGAGATAAATACCCCTAAACACACAATTAAGTGGTGGGGTCTGCTGAGATAGATAAGGCTATCCCCCCTACCCTGACAATAGGGAAACTAGAAGGAGAAGTACACCCCCAGAATTCCCTCAGCATCAAGTATGTGGCTCTGGTATTCAAGAGAAAGGATATGGACCGTCCTGATGCCGTTATGTTTATCTGTGGCTCCTCATTACAAATGACGGTTGTGGTTGGGTCAGAGGAACCCAAGCAGCCTCACTCATCTATGGCCAGACCTATAAGGTCAACTTGGGAATTCTCTGGGTCAAGTGTCTCCATGCCACTACATGTATGAAGACAATCTACTGCCCAGTGACCTTCCCTGTGACACCTTGGACAAGGTCTCATGGGACTGAGATGAGGATTAGGGCATGCTTGGGCCCAGTGACCAGTTTTACCACATTTGAAACATGGACCTGGCAGTTCTTGAGCCCCGGGGGGGGGGGCAAGGGAGAATCATGAATCAGGCAGTCTGTCACCTCGGCTGCTCGGGAGGCTGTGGTTAGCACATGGCAGTGATTGCAGGCTTTGTCATTTCTCACATGGTACACCTTAAAAGCCACCTCTAGGACTTCTGCCTATGGGATCTAGGAGCCTTTCTCCAAACGTCTAAGTTTAGCCCTAATGTCGGAGTAGAACTGATTAAAAAAAATGGGTCATGAATAACTGTCTGCCTTCTGTAGTTTCTGGATCTAAGTTAGTATACTTTAACAATGCTTTTGTGAGGTGTTCCAAAAATGAGGAAGGATTTTCCTTCGTATCCTGAATGATCTCTCAGAGCTTAGTATAGTTTACCAGCTTGAAGGAGACCTGCCAGGAGGCAAATTAAAAACCTGTCCCTAGGTAAGATCCCACCCAGAGTATTATAATCCCAGTGTGGCTCTTGTTCTGGGACCGCCTCTGCTCCAGGAGGGTGGGAGGCAAGAGTTTGGTGAATCTCATCTGCATGTAGTCTGGCCTCTTCCCAAACTTACCTGCGCTCTTCAAGAAGTAGGTTATTAGATAGGATCATATAGATGTCAAGAAAGGTGAGATTATAAGATTGGGTAAGATATTGGAATTGTTTTATGAAAGTGGTAGAATTAGACAGATAGAAGCCCAGTATTTTTTCTATACGGGAAAGTTCTGAGAGTTAAAAAGGAACATGTACTCTAAATAATCCATCTACAACAGCCACCTCTCACAATGGGAAAACTGTAGCGGGCTTGGCCTGGTTAGGGTTAGGTTCCATAGCAGCACGTGAGTGTGTGAGAAGAGGTGTAAAGGTGGTGCCAGAGCAAGGTGACTGCTGTGGCTGGGCACCGGAAAGGAAGACGAATTCAGTGGGGCTGTTGGAGCAGGTGGAGGTGGGGGAGAGAGAGAGTGAGAGAGCTGAAGAACAAGCAGCAGGAGGTGGCGAGGCAGCAGGAGGTAAAGGAACTGGCATAGAAGCTGGGGCTGCAGGAGCTGAAGAGACAGGCATAAAAGCTGGGGCTGAAGGGACTAGAGAGATAGGGATAGAAGCTGGGGGAATGGGGGTAGCTTCCTCCTGAGGTCGAAAAGGTGGAGGTTCATTAGCTGGGTCCAGAGTGAAAGTGGGGTGAAGGCGTAAGTCACAAACAATGCCACACCAGTTTGGAATTATGATTAATAGGGTGGTATTTATTTAAAGGGAAAAAAACTTACAGATCACCGTC
>NC_022026.1:39020731-39021604 GCF_000317375.1 Microtus ochrogaster | reverse complement strand
TATCTACTGCAGTAGGAAGCTCCTCTAATGATGAATGAACAAGGCTCTGGTCTATGAGCATTGCAGAATGTCTTTAGTTGTCATTTTATTGCTACGTTCCTTTAGCAGAACAATAGCATTTGGTTTTCCTCTTGGCCCATGCCCTATCTAGTCTCAGCTTCTAGGTCACTCAAGCAGTGTCAAGCATGGGTTACATCTTGTGAAGTGGGCGTAAATTCTAATCAGAGAGTGGTTGGTTGTTACTACAATGTTTGTGCCACTATCACACCAAAATATAATGCAGGCAGGTTACTGTGGTAGATTTCAGGGTTTAGAGATGAGTTGGTAGTTATTTTTGTCCCCTTGTAGCATGCAGAGTACGTTCCAGTACCATGAACACTGGTCAGTAGACATGAAATCTCTACCTCATCACCTGCTCAATGTCTCTGTGTTCAATGAGATTACAAGTTTTATTTTAGCAATGGGGGTTTACTATCATATTTTGAAGAGCAATCAATATACTCAACAACAGCCTGGGTTGTTTTGCTTGCCCATGGAATATCTTTGGCCAACAGCTTCACTAGATGTAACTCATTCCTGGCACCGGACGTTTCACTTAGTATGAAATGACTAGTTGAGACATTACCTCTTCTATTATTTGGTGACTCCATTTAAATTTCTTTTGTATATGTATGCATTTTTAAAAACTTTTAGGCTTCCATACAATCCCTCAAATGACCATTAGTGTTAGTTTTCCATCTTATAACCCAATTCGTTCTTGTCCTCATTTAATCCTCCCGTCTCTCCATAAATATGCTATCTGTTTTCCTTTTCTTGGGTTATTGGGAAGAAATCATTTGATCAAGGTTCAGTGTCACTTGTATATTCCTGACA
>NC_022026.1:39018654-39019341 GCF_000317375.1 Microtus ochrogaster | reverse complement strand
CAACCTGGAGCAGGTGGGATCAGGGAAGCATGGAATGTTAAATGCTTAAATCCTTATAAGGTGATTATCTAGCAGGAGACTTGATGTAAAGAACTGTCCGTGAAGAATTATTCCAAATGGGCTTAGTAGATCACTTGGGCATGAAAATATACTTCAGAGCAAGATACCAGTCCTAGAGACTATGAGAATAGTACAAAGTCTGCCTGAAATGCATGCAGGTCAGCACACTGATCTCTAGCTGTTAAAATTCTGTGACACCTTCACATCTTAGTGAGCCTTGATGGTACCACTACACTCACAGCAGCACTCATGGCCACATGAGCTGAGAGAAATAATCTTTTGAAGGGTGAGAGATCTGACCACACATCCAAGAATATGTGGACAGCACAAATTGGTCTTGAAGGACAAGAAAATTTGACAGAGAGTGAGAGGAGTACAAATTGTTTATGAAGTGAATATGATCAAAACATGTTTATGAAATCCTTAAGGAACTAATAAAATTTAGAGCATATTCATACTGAGAGAGAGAGGAGAGATGGGGAAGGAAGGAGGGAGGGAAGGAGGGAAGGAGGCTGGGAGTGACTGAGGGAGGGAGGGAAAGATGCAGAAAGAGCTGTATCTCAGAGCCCTCAGCATGTGCTATGAGTAATTGCCAAAGAAACAACCCAGAGATGTATGTATGCATAT
>NC_022026.1:39009213-39017509 GCF_000317375.1 Microtus ochrogaster | reverse complement strand
TGATGGGGAAGAGTCTTCTGTTTTGTGTTAATTTCATTGGTTAAATAAAGAGACTGCCTTGGCCCTTTAATAGGCAGAAAATTAGGTAGGCGGAGTAAACAGAACAGAATGCTGGGAGAAAGAAGCTGAGTCAGTGAGGCGCCATGATTCTCCCACTCCAGGCAGACGCAGGTTAAGATCATTCCTGGTAAGCCAGCTCTTGGGCTACACAGATTATTAGAAATGGGTTAGGTCAATATGTAAGATCTGGCCAATAAGAGGCTGGAACTAATGGGCCAGGCAGTGTTTAAAAGAATACAGTTTTCATGTAATTATTTCGGGGCATAAGCTAGCCATGCAGGCAGCTGGGTGCTGGAGATGCAGCCCGCAGCTCCCTACCCCACAACTGGTCACTTCCCGAGTCTCAGCAGGTTTCTGTGTAGTTTCTCTGACCACGAATAGCCTAGTGAGAGCTATAAGTTCTCCCAACTCCTTCTTCTGTATGGCCATTGTTTCGTTTCAGTGAATTAGTGTTATGGTGGAAATCTTACATCATCCAATTTACCCACCCTTGAAGAAACTCTCCTGCTACTCCTGCTCATCCTCTTCTTTCTCCTCCTCATCTTTCTCCTCAGTCAAGTACTAAGATGCGCTAGGATATACTAAACTCTGTCTAGAGAATTCCTACCTGTGTTGCAAAGGTGATCAAAGCTCTCTTTACTTCTCTTTCTGGCCTCAAAGCAACTGGAATCACATGTGCTCTTCTTTGAGGTTCATCTGCATCTTTCAGGCTTTTCACTCTTGACTATGGGTCTACTATTCTCTATTTTCCCTGCTGGATGGTCATATGGCCCCAATTTGAGAGTGAACTGGAGTTGGCAGCATTCAGGGACTCGTGACTAAGAGGCCCACAGGGCTTGTGGCTCTATTTGTAGGAGACTGTAGGTGTTTCTGCTGTGGTTACAGTGTGTGTAAATCTAGAGACCCTGTAGGGTTTTAGGAGCCTGAGTTGGAGTATGCTAGTCCCTTGGCTCTCAGTCAGGTCTCCAGATGTCTCCCTGTGAGGACTATGGCTGACATATATGACCAAGAAGGAGGGGATCAGACAGGACTCTCTGATCAGTGTTTGTCACCCCTCAGAGCTGTAATGTGTAGGATGGGGCTCACTCTGTCTTCAACATCAGACACGTCTTACATCTGGAATCTTCTCAGTAAAATAAACTTGGCTTCATTTCATCGTCATCGTGTACACATTGGGCTGAAGTCAGTACATGTGGCCCCTTCCTACTCCCCAATTCCTTTGGTTCCAATAGAACCTCCAAATCATTCCTTCCTGAGGTCTTCCCTGGCCAGTCTCTGACTGTATTCACCCACCTAAAAGTATGGCAGGCTCAGGTGGACCCTACCACATGCCTGTTTACTGCCTATGGGTATCAGGGGTCAGAAGAAACTCTAGTGCTGCATGGGCTACTGTGGTGCTTGTGACCTCCCAAATGGGCCACTTTTGTGCATGTTAACATCCTGAAATATGCTGAAGAGCCTGTCAGGTTGCTCTAATAATTTCAGATGTGATCCCCTGGTGGTATTTCATTTATAGGTGAGACTCCCTAATGAACCTGCACTTTTAATGTGAGATTCCCTCCTGCAATTGAACTTGCAGGTGAGTCCTCAGTGTACCCCAACACCCCAATCTGGCTTTACTACTATATTTAAACCTTAATGTGAGAGTTCTTGGGGCATCTTGGTACCCAGATGAGATTTCCCAGTGAAAATGCACTTGAAGATGGGCCTGCTTATTTGATCAGACAAGGATGATGTTTGTGCAAATGAAGGATGATGGTAGTTCTAATCAAAACAGTCCTAGATACATATGAAGGACTGCACTTACAGCTCTCTGAGAAGTCCTGCATGCAAATAAATGATGTACTTGAACAGTTTGCAGGCCTATCAATGACCTATCATGGCAGGTTCTCCCGCTGTGACCTGGGTAATAAAATAGTTTCAAACCCTACTAGTGTTCTTTAAGGCTTGTGGTGGCAAAGTTACCGTGCAAGCTGTCTTGAAACAGTCTTTCTTGAATCGCCTTTTAGTGATGAGGCTGTGTTTTGACAGCAACCAGCTCTATTTGCTGTGTAACTTCCTCAGGGTGTGTGCAGAGTCTTCAGGGGAGCCATGTTGACATGAAGGCAGTCATGCTGGCTGTTGGACTGCTTTCCCTTCCCTGAAAACATGCCATGACAGGAGGGGAAATTCTAACAGTTGGTAATTAGGAAGCTAAATTTCTCTGTCCTCTTAAACACTGTCATATTTAGAGGAAAAAGGAAATATATTTATTAAAGGATTTGCTTACAATAATGGCCTATCATTAACATTAGCTGCCATTTAGACATTCTGTTAAGTGCAGTACCAGTGACCAGGAGGAATTGGTGCTCTCAAATATCAGAGTGTGAATAGGAAGCTGGTAGCATGGTTATTTAAAAACATATGAATACAGTGAGACTCACTTTTCTTTTCATAGATGTGAACTTGTTATATTACTTAAAAAATTATATACTAAAGCATTAGTATCCATTTTGGTTGTTTTTGGAGGCATGCCCTTTATTCTGTGATTACTTTTATATGAGGTTATAAAGATGGGATCTGTTAGCTGTTGGAGTTGTTGTTTAGTTTATAGTTAATAAGGCACTGGGAGCCTTCTTTCCATACCTTCACTTCATGCTGTGCCCAGTAAGAACACAGTAAGAAGATGGTCATTTTTTTCTTTTATAGAGATATACATTTTTCCCACTCCCCTTCCTTCCTCCCCTCTCCCCTTCCAACATCCCTCTGCTCCCATGCTCCCAATTTACTCAGGAGTTCTCATGTTTTTCTAATTCCTAAGAGGATCCATGTATGTCTCTCTTAATGTCCTCTTTGTTGTCTAGGTTCTCTGGGGCTGTGGACTGTATGTCTAAAAGCCACTCATGAGTGAGTACATATCATATTTGTCTTTCTGGGTCTGGGTTGCCTCATTCCGGATGTTTTTTTCCATCCATTTGCCTACAAATTTCAAAATATTATTGTTTATTACTGCTGACTAGTACTCCTTTGTGTAAATGTATATATTTTCCTTATCCATTCTTTGAGGGGCATCTAGGTTTTTTCCAAGTTCTGGCTATTACAAATAATGCTGTTATGAACATATCTGAGCAAATGACCTTGTGGTATGATTGAACATTCTTTGAGTATATGCCCAGAAGTGGTATTGCTGGATCATGAGGTAGGTTGTTTCCTAATTTTCTGAGAAATTGCCATATTGATTTCCAAAGTGACTGTGCAAGTTTGCACTCCCATCAGATCCCCCTATTCCACATCCTCTCCAGCATAAGCTGTCATCAGTGTTTTTGATTTTGGCCATTCTTACAGGTGTAAGATAGAATCTCAGAGTTGTTTTGGCTTCCATTTCTCTGATGGCTAAGAAAGTTGAGCACTTCCTTAAGTATCTTTTGGCCATTTGAGATTCCTCTGTTGAGAGTTCTCTGTTGAGGTCTGTACCTAATTTTCTTCATTGGATTATTTGTTCTTTTGAAATTTGGTTTCTTGAGTTCTTTCTATGTTTTGAACCTGAACCCGCTGTCCAATGTGGGGTTGGTGAAGATCTTTTCACATTCTGTAGGCTGTCATTTTGTCTTGTTAACCCTGTCCTTTGCTTTACAGAAGCTTCTCAGTTTTAGGAAGTCTCATTTATTGATTGTTGCTCTCAATATTTGTGTTACTGGAGTTGTATTTAGGAAGTGGTCTCCTGTGCCAATGCATTTAGGGCTCCTTCCTACTTTCCCTTCTATGAGGTTCAGTGTGGTTGGTTTAATGTTGAGGTCTTTGATTTGTTTGGACATGAGTTTTGTGCATGAGAAAAGATATGGATCTAATAGCATTCTTCTGCATGTCAACATCCACTCATGTCAGCAGCATTTGTTGAAGATGCTTTCTTTTTTCCATTTTATAATTTTAGCTTCTTTGTCAAAAATCAGGGGTTCATAGGTGTGTGGTTTGATATCTGGGTCTTTGATTTGATTCCCTTGGTCCTCCTGTCTGTTTTTATGCCAATACCAAGCTGTTTTCAGTACTATAGCTCTATAGTAGAGTTTTAAGTCAGGAATGGTGATGCCTCCAGAAGTTCCTTAATTGTACAGGATTATTTTGTTTACACACACACACATACACACACAAACACACACACACACACACACACACACACACACATATATATATATAGTTTGTTTCCTATGTAGTTGAGTAATTTTGCTGGGATTTTGGTGGGGATTGCATTGAATTTATAGATTGCTTTTGGTAAGATTGACATTTATGCTATGTTTATCATACCTATCCAAGATCATGAGAGATCTTTCCATTTTCTGGTGTTTTCTTTATTTCTTCAATGATTTAAAGTTCTTGTCATACAGGTCCTTCGCTGGTTTGGTTAGTTACCCCAGTATATTTTATGATATTTGTGGCTATTGTAAAGGATGATGTTTCTCTGATTTCTTTCTTATCCCATTTATCAGAAAATGATCATTTTTTTGGGGGGTTTTCGAGACAAGGTTTCTCTGTGGTAAGATCTTATATAGATTATCATAATTTTGTCTTTTCCAAGGTGTGGGGTAAGAGGAATTGTATGAGTTGACTTTTTTGGTTCTGTCTTCTTCAGTGGGCTATTTAGGATTCATTACGTTACTGCCTGAATGAGATGGTTTTCCTTTGTGGGATTCCTTAGTGATGTTCAAAGAAGGGAGTGGCCTCTAAAGATGACCAGTATGAGGAAGGTTTCTATAGCAGATGACCAACACTTCAAAGAAACTGGTGGCATTTTTTCAGGATTCATGCTAATTTACCTCACTTTAACAGAATGGGTATGAGTCTAGATTGGTCCTAGACAGAAATGAAAGAATGTGACACTGTTTGGAAAAGTGTATGCTGCCATCATGTCCTCTTGGTCCCCAGACTATAGAGAATACTGTGCTCAAAGCAACAGGACTCTGCTATGTTTCAAAGATTCCTGGTGCTGATTGGTGCCCAGTCTGGTACTCTAGTGGGTTAATGACAGTGGTCACAACATTGAATACAGCAGCAGCATAGAGGCCTACATCGGCAGCCTGCCTTGTTCAGAGGTCAACACACCTGCCCTGAATGAAAAGAGGCTGGGGAGTCTCCAGCCCATTATACACATGTACCGAGTAGTTAAAAATGGCTCTGGCCATCCCTGCTTAGCTGCTGAGGAGTTCCATCTGGACGAGTGAGTGTGTGCTATCTAGGGGCAAATTTTCCCAGAAGAGAGCACACCCCCCCTCCCCCAGCTCCTGCTGCAGGGCTGTCTTTCTTACACAAGACCCAGCCCCCCCAGCACTCCCCCAAGCCTGCCCTGCTGTCTGCTAGGACCTGTGCTCAAGAACAGTATTCGGCTCCTACACTAGGGCTACCCACCCAGAGCTGTGAGTGCCTGCCTACCAGACAGGCCTCAAGGTCCCCCGCAAGGGAGCATGGGCACCTTCAGCTTGTGCTGCAGGGTCTCCTGTGCTCTACTTGACCCCGCCCTGCCTGCCACGTTCTTCCTTTTGTCCCCGGCTCATTGGGCTACCAGGCATCCCTGTTTAGGTGCAGAAGAGTTCCGTCTGGACGGGTGAGTGTGTGCTATCAAGGGGCTGATTGTCCCAGAAGAGAGCACAAACCCCCCTCCCCAGATCCTTCTGCAGGGCTGTCTTCCTTATACACGACCCTGCCCCCAAGCCTGCACTGTTTGCAAGGTCCTTTGCTCAGGAACAGTTTCCTGCTCCTACACTAAGGCTACCCACATAGAGTGGTGAGTGCCTGCCTATTGGTCAGGCATGTAGGACCCCCAAAAGGGATCGCGGGCACCTTCAGCTTGTACTGCAGGGTCTCCTGTGCTGAACTTGACCCTGCCCTGCCTCCCAAGTTAGCCCTTTTGTCCATGGGTCATTGGACTACCAGGCATCCATGTTTCAGTGCTGAACAGTTCCATCTGCATGGGAACGGTTCGTGCTTCTACACTGAGGAGATACACCCAGAGAGTCAGTCACAGCAAAGACTGGAACAAGACACCAGGCCTCTCCTGGCTCCATTTGAAGGAAGAGATGGGAAGGCACCAATGCAAGAATTTCTCCAACAACCTGAAAGGCACATCAGAATGACATCACCAGAATCCAGGGATCCCGAAACAAGAAGAATTGTATACCCTACTCCAGAAGAATTAGAAGAAATCTATTCAAAAGTGAACTATATGAAAATAATAGAGGACCTTAAGCAGGAGGTGAAAAACTGCCATAAACAATTAGAGATTACAAACAAAAAGGTGGAGGAAATGAATAAATCGCTCAAAGACACGCAAGAAAACCAAGAGAAACAAGAAAAAGCAATCAAAAAGGTAAGGGAAGTGGTTCAAGACTTGAAGAATAAAATGGAAGTAATGAAGAAAACACAAACTGAGGAAAGGATGGAGATGGAAAATCTGGGTAAATGAACAGGAACTACAGAGACAAGTACTATCAACAGATTGCAAGAGATAGAAGAAAGAATGTCAGACACTGAAGATACCATAGAAAAAATAAACACACTGATCAAAGAAAACAGCAAAACCAACAAATTCTCATCACAAAACATTCAGGAAATCTGGGACACAATAAAAAGACCAAACATAAGAATAATAGGGGTAGAAGAAGGAGAAGTACAGCTCAATGGTACAGAAATATATTTAATAAAATTATAGAAGAAAACTTTCCCAACCTAAAGAAAGATATTCCTTTGAAGGTTCAAGAAGCATATAGAACACCAAATAGACTAGACCAAAAAAAAGACCATCTAATTGCCATATAATAATCAAAACACAAAATAGAATAAAGAAAGAATATTAAGAGCTGCAAGAAAAAGTCAAGTTACTTATAAAGGTAAACCTATCAGACTTACACCTGGCTTCTCTATGGAAACCCTGAAAGCCAGAAGGTCCTGGATAGATGTACTGTAGAAACTAAGAGACCATGGATGCAAGCCCAGACTACAATACCCAGCCAAGCTTTCATTCACTATAAATGGAGAAAACAAAATTTTCCAGGATAAAAACAAATTTAAACAATAGGTAGCCACAAATCCAGCCTTACAGAAAGTAATAGAAGGAAAATCACAACCCAAGGAGTCCAACAATGCCAACAATAACTCAGACATCTAATGACCCTTCACCAGCACAACTTGAAGAAGGGAAAAACACAAGCTCTAATACCAAAAAAAAGAAAAAAGAAAAAATGACCGGAATTAACAACCACTGGTGATTAATATCACTTAATATCAATGGACTCAACTCACCTATAAAGAGGCACAGGCTAAGAGATTGGATACGAAAACAAGATCCAACATTCTGCTGTTTACAAGAAACATACCTCAACCACAAAGACAGACATCTACTCAGAATAAAGGGCTGGGAAAAGGTTTATCAAGCAAATGTACCTAAGAAACGAGCAGGTGTGGTCATATTAATTTCTAACAAAGTTGACTTTAAACTAAAATCAATCAGAAGAGATGGAGATAGACAGTTTTTACACATAACAGGAACAATTCATCAGGACAAAGACTCAATCCTGAATATCTATGCTCCTAATATAAAAGCACCCACTTACATAAAAGAAACATTACTAAAACTCAAGGTAGTCATCAAACCACACACACTAGTAGTAGGAGATTTCCACACTCCTCTCTCACCAATGGACCGGTCAATCAGACAGAAAACTAACAGAGAAATAAGAGGATTAAGGGAGGTAATGAATCAAATGGACTTAACAGACATCTATAGATCATTCCACCCAAATAGGAAAGAATATACCTTCTTCTCTGCAGATTATGGAACCTTCTCGAAAATTGACCACATACTTGCTAACAAAGCAAACTTAAACAGTTACAAAGAGATATTAGTAACCACCTGTGTCATATCGGATCACCATGGATTAAAGTTAGAATTCAACAACAATGCTACTCCCAGAAAGACTACAAACTCATGGAAACAGGACAGTCAACTACTAAACCACACCTGGATCAAGGAAAAAATAAAGAAATTAAAGTCTTTCTTGAATTCAATGAAAATAAAGACTCAACATACTCAACCTATGGGACACTATGAAAGCAGTACTAAGAGGAAAGTTCATAGCACTAAGTGCCCACTTAAAGAAAACAGAGAAAGCACACATTGGAGACCTAACAGCCCACCTGAAAGCTCTAGAAAAAAAGAAGCAGACTCACCTAGGAGGAGTAGAAGACTGGAAATAATCAAACCAAGGGC
>NC_022026.1:39007853-39009113 GCF_000317375.1 Microtus ochrogaster | reverse complement strand
CATTAGGTTTCGATCCTAATACATGAACTGGCTCTGTGGGAGCCTAGCCTGTTTGGATGCTCACCCTCCTGGACCTGGATAGAAGTGGGAGGACCTTGGACTTCCCGCAGGGCAGGGAATCTGGACTGCTCTTCATTTTCGAGAAGGAGGGGGAATGGAGTGGCAGGGGAGGGGAGAGGGGGAGAGTAGTGGGGGGAAGGGGCAATGTGTGGGAGGAGGGGGAGGGAAATGGGAAATGGGGAGGAGGCAGAAATCTTTTTTTCAACAACTAAAAAAATAAACAAAAGAATAAGAAAAAAAAGAATGGCTCTGGCCATGTATCTTTTCTAGGACTCTAACACTGTGATAAAACATCATGGTCAAAAGCAGCTTGGGGAGGAAAGGGTTAACTTCAGCTTACACTTTCTGGTTACAGTGCAGCATTGATGAAGTCCGGATAGACACTCAAGCAGAGCAAGATCTAGAGGGAGGAACTGAAGGAGAGGCTATGGAGGAATGTTGTTTACTGGCTTGGTCAGTCTATTTTCTTATAGAACCCAGGACCATCTAGCAAGGGCCACAGTGGGCTGTATTTCTTATCAGTCATTAAACCAGAAAATGCCCCAAGGTTTTGCTTATACTCTGATCTTACAGGAGCACTTTTTCAAATGAGTTTCCTTCATCTCTGACGATTCTAGCTTACGTCAAGTTGTAAGAAAACTAATCAGAACACAGTGTAATAGAATTCTTGAACTTTCTATGTAGGGTCACCCCAAGCAGATGCTTTAATCCATATCTGTCTATGACTCATCTCACATGAATGTACCAGACCTGGAAGAACTTCCCTGAATTGGCCACCATGAAAACAAGTGAAGAAAAAGGCTTCACCACTTTGGGGACTGTGACGTTATCACAAAAGTTGGGGGCAGTAGGGCATCATGTCTGCCTGGATATGCCCCTCTGATCATTGCAGACACCCAGAATCTTGCTCCTGTAGACCTGAGCACTGCCAGATGGACCACATCAAATGTAGCACAGCCCCTGTCCAAAACTAAGTTCCTAGAAAGCACAGTTCACCATAAACAATGTGTAGTCGTCTTCCCTGATTGGAGGAGGCCTGAGCCCTTGTCACATCTCCTTCAATATGCAGAATTTGAGGCCATAGATTTACACCACCAGGCACGAAATCTCTGCTGCTTCCCTGGAAGTGGCACTAGCAGGAAGTGACATAGATATCACCAGCTGACAGTCTCCTGCCCTTACCCATATCCCTCATGGGCA
>NC_022026.1:39006955-39007753 GCF_000317375.1 Microtus ochrogaster | reverse complement strand
AAGATCAGAAATGAAAAGGGAGACATAACCACAGACACAGACGAAATTCAGAAACTTATTAGATCTTACTACAAAACCCTGTATGCCACAAAATTGGAAAATGTTAAAGAAATGGACACTTTTTTTTAGATAAGTACAATATACCAAAGTTAGACCAGGACCAGGTGAACAATCTAAATAGACCTGTTAGTTGTGAAGAATTAGAAGTTGTTATAAAAAACCTCCCTACCAAAAAAGCCCAGGTCCAGACAGTTGCAATGCAGAATTCTACCAGAACCTCCAAGAAGAGCTAATACCTATACTCCTTAATGTATTTCACAATATTGAAACAGAAAAGTCATTGCCAAATTCCTTCTATGAAGCTACAGGCACTCTGATACCAAAACCACACAAAGACCCAACCAAGAAAGAGAATTACAGGCCAATCTCAGTCATGAACATCGATGCGAAAATCCTCAATAAAATACTGGCAAACAGAATCCAAGAACACATTAGAAAAATTATGAATTATGATCAAGTAGTCTTCATCCCAGGGAGGCAGGGCTGGTTCAGCATACGAAAATCTATCAATGTAATCCATCACATAAATAAACTGAAAGAAAAAACATATCATCATTTCATTAGATGCTGAAAAAGCATTTGACAAAATTCAACATCCCTTTATGATAAAGGTCTTGGAGAAATTAGGGATACAAGGGTCATATCTAACTATAATAAAAGGTATTTATACAAGCCGACAGCTAACATCAAAATAAATGGAGAGAAACTCAAAGCCATCCCACTAAAATCAGGAACACG
>NC_022026.1:39003825-39005092 GCF_000317375.1 Microtus ochrogaster | reverse complement strand
CCCATATACCTGACCCCTAAAATCAGAGTTTCTGTTGCACCTGCATTGAATCCCGCTCCATAAGTGTACTGCTATTGAACTTTGACATGAGACTTTGGTGCAGCTTCATGACTAGCTGATGTTCCCTGGTCCAGACACACTTCAAACCGAGTACACATTGTTCTGGTAAACTCTCAGACGAAACAGCATGTTGCAGCTTAAAACACAGGAGAGACTCCTGTGGTCTAAATGCAGTTCACTGTGTTCTACCTACTTTCCAGAGACCGAGTCACCTTGGGAGACCTCCAATTTCTGATGTGTCACTCTGTCACACATGCTTTCCACACGAGTCTCTAAAGCTGCTTCAGGCCAGTCTGAGATCTTTGGTGTGCAGTGGCTTCCAGATGCGTCCCTGTTGCATCTACTCGCTACAGCCATGGGGCACTTGCACCATCAGGCTCCTGTTGCGCCAATACAACCGCGAGAACCTTCCTGGTGTGTTGGCCCTCAGAGATGAGGATAAGTGATGCAGCTGATTTTTCAGGTGGAGATTCTTGGTGCATTGGAAATTCCAAATAGCTGTCCCTGGTTCACCTGTGCTCACAAGTGAATGTCCTTGGTGTAGTGCAAACCCATGTGGTCATCGCTGGGGCATCTTCGCTTCGAGCTGATCCTCTCTCCTGCACCTGCACTCCCAAGCAAGTCACCCTGGACCACCTAACATGCAATGTCAATCACAGTGCTGCTTCTTCACTTGCAGGTTACACTCCTTGATTTACCTGCACGTGTTGATGAGAACAGCTGGCACTTGCAGAACCAACTGCTAGTGCCTGGTCTTGCTGCACTTCTGGATTACATATCCTGGTACAGTTTCCCCCTGGTGTGAGAGTTGGTGGTACCCCTGCTCTCCAGATGAGGCACCCCGATGAATATGAATCCATACGCTGTACAAGCATGCAGTTCCCCTGGATTCTGTGTCTAGATGAGTTTCTTTGTGCACTTTCTTTGTGATCTTTCCTGAGCTAAGATTGCTTCACCTGCCCTTCTAGCTGAGTCTCCTTGCTGAACCTGAACTCCCCAGTTCTACCCTCTGGGAAAGATGGACCACTAGATGATCAACTGTAATAGACACAAACAGAACATGTCATCATGCACTTCCTCCTTAAATTTTAACTATCCTGTAGTGCAACTAAATTACAGTATGGTCGTGCTTTACCTTCATCTATTTTATTAACAATAGATACCCTTCCTTGTTTAGATCCACGTTTCTATTAAATAGTCCTTCTTC
>NC_022026.1:38973966-38974532 GCF_000317375.1 Microtus ochrogaster | reverse complement strand
CTACACAGCTGAGAATATCCAGGTGCCACACAGCTGGGAATATACTGATGCTGAACAGCTAGGAATATCCAGATATTGTACAGCTGGAAATATCTAGATGCTGCACACCTGGGAATATCCAGATACACAACTGGGAATATCCAGGTGCAGAGCTGGGAATATCTAGATGTACAGCTGGGAACATCCAGATGCTGCACAGCTTGGAATATTCAGATGCTACACAGCTGGGAATATCCAGATTGGATGCTGAAAATATCCAAATACACAACCGGGAATATCCAGATAGGCAGTTGCTAATATTGAGATACTGCACAGCTGGGCATATCCAGATACTGCACAGCTGGGAATATCCAGATGTTGCACAGCTGGGGATATCCAGATGGACAGGACATGAAGGAAACTTTCCAGTCAACTAACAAACCCAGATACCAGCTTGGGCATGGTATAGTCTGGGTGGAACCATGGCTGGGAACTATACAAGCCTCTCTTTTGTATTGAATACACTGATGGTCTGGAGTGGCAGGCAGGAGTTCAGAGAGGAGAGAGAGGCTGGCACAGGGAGAGGG
>NC_022026.1:38969068-38972736 GCF_000317375.1 Microtus ochrogaster | reverse complement strand
AGACAAGAGAGTTTTCCTTCACAGAACAGGTGCTAGGGTGATTTCTTCTTTGAAGTTCAGACACATCCAGGAATCATCCAGGAAATATGCATGCATCAGAATATCTCACCTGGAAGTGAACTCCCAATAGGAAATCTTACCTGACCGTGCACATGCCCCAGAGAATAGCACTCTTATGACTTACGTTAACCCATAATTCTTGTCTGTGTTATCCACGTGACTTGGTATCTTTTATCAGTGAGGTATTCTCATCTTGCTTCCGTTGTGTCTAGCTTCCTCTGTGATGGCTGCAGATTGACTCTTTTCTCTTCCCCAAATTCTCCTGTTCCCATCGCCCCACCTCTACTTCCTGCCTGGTCGTTCTGCCTATACTTCCTGCCTGGCTACTGGATTTTTAATAAAATCAGCATTTTATTGAAACAATACAAGACCATTGTCCCATAGCACATGCTGGTGGGGAATTGTCTTGATTACTTGAGGTGGGAAGACTTGTCTTCATTGTGGGCAGGACTGTTACCTAGACAGGGGGCCCTGAACAGTGTAAGAGTGAGAAAAGGGAGGTGATCACTTGTATGCATATGGTACTCACTCTTCTTCTTCTACAAGTTAATGCTGCTGCCATTCCTCTGTCATATTGAACACCAGCCTCGAGCTGTGAGCTGAATAAAGCCTTTCTTCCTGAAGTTACTTATGTCAGAGTATTTTAACACAGTAACCAGGAAAATCCTAAACAACTGGCAATTCAAGGTCAATAGGAAATCTCACTTGGAAGTGCAGGTTCTCTGTGGAGTCTCGCAGTGAAATACAGTTGCTCTAGAGACTAGGTGAACCAACAAGAATCATCCAAATACTAGTTCTACAGGGAGATACAAGCGATAGTGAAGCTTCACCAAAAAGACCTGCCTCGAAGGGCAGTGAAACCCAGTATTACTGCAGAGGTGGCAGAGTATTGGACCTGGAAGATACAGCTTATCAGGGAGAATTGCCTAGGAATGCAGGTACAACAAGGATAGTCACCTGAAAGTGCAGGTGACCCAAAGAATCTCACTTTGTATTTCAGTAGCACCAGGAAACTTACAGGTGAAGGAGGAAGTCCCACCCAGGAGTAAATTATACAACTGAGAGTATCACATCAGAGGTGCAGATGAACCAGATCCTCTAACCTCTTTGTACAAGTTCCAAGCGATTCTGACCTGGAAATGTAGGCTTGTGTTGGAGATTCTGACCTAGGAAGATGGGGCATCAGTGATTACCAACCAGAAGCACTATCGCACCTTCAAGTCACACCTAGAAATGCAGGTATTTGTCAGTGATCATGAGCCACTGAATCTTTTCCAGCAGTTCTTGTGACACATACAAAATTGCTGGAAAATTTAGTTTTTTACAAAAAATACCCAAATGAAAGAGCTCTGGGACAAGAGACACTGTCAGGGTGTGCACACGCACCAGGCAGATTCATCCCCAAGGTCAGCTCTGTCATGAAGGGTCAGTAGAGGTGCAGCAGGGATACAAACCTGAGCAAGAAGGTACATCTGAAGTGAAGATTCAGGCTCAGCAGGGTCTCTCCTGGGAGTCTGGATGAAAGAGGAAGTCCCACCTGAGAGTTAAGTTGCATCAGGAAGTGACATTGTGCTATGTAACTCTATCCAGGACACTGTATTGGAAGTCCAGGTACAAAATTGAGTCTCGCCAATGAGAGCAAGCTGATCTGGGGAATCTCACCATAAAGTACCCATACACTAAACAGTTTTTCTCAAAAGTGCAAGTACCCAGTGAGTCTTCCAACGAAGTATTGCAATCCCCCCCAGGTAAGACTCACCTAGAAGTTCAGGTACACTAGGAAGTCTCACTTGGATGTCCAGATGAAACACGGCATCTCATCTGCTACCCCATGTGCATCAGGGAATCTGACTTAGTGTTTTAGGACCAGAAACACCTGCCTTCAGAGTGAAACTGTACCAGGAAGTCTGTATTGGATTTTCAGGCAGAACAGCATTCTGTGGTCACTGTCTGCTTAGAATCCACTGATGGGCATGATGTGCTAAATAAAAGGAGAAGCAAGAGTTTATTTTGCACGTGGACAGGCAGGGTGCAAAGACCATTCCTAGGATAGGACTATGGCACAGCAGCCACTGGGAGGATGATGCCTCTAGCTTCGTGCGGATTGATGCCAGATACTCTGAAATTCTACAAGGATGCCTTCAATTGGCCCCCAATTGTATAATTCTTAAGGTCAAGAACAAGCCAAACTTACAATGAAAGCAGTTTCCAAGTTTGCATTTTCATAGCCATGGGAGAATCTGGGCTAGACCATGGAACAGAATCAAAATCCAGACATAGGGATTCCAAAGCCATACAGAGGGAAAAGGCTATACAAACATCTCTCTAAGGGCCCAGGCTGGTATGGGGGTTGTGCAACAAGAAGACCAGGATAAACAGAATAGGAGGATGAAAGTGAATGCCTGGGGTGTGTGAGAAGTGTCTCAAAAGTGCTGACCACAGATTTGTTATAACTAGATGCCTGCCCCGGCCCTGGCCAGTTGCCAAGAGGTGTCAGTTGAGTGAAAGCAGATAGATTCTTTGGAGAAATGTAGAAAAAAAAAAAACCCTGGACCTCCAGAATCCAGAAACAGATGCTATCCTGAAAGGGAAACAGAAACAAGAAGCCTGACTACCCCAGTGAGATCAGAGGATGCTATCTCAGAGACACCTACAAATCCCTATGGAGAGGCTAGGTGAGAAGCTGAAAAGGACCCTAGACCCTTCCAGAGCTCTAACACTTGGCCATCTATGGAAACCAGGCCTGAAAAGACCACTTCAGAGAAAAACCACTGTTATGTTTACTTTGTCTACCTTGCCATATGCCTGGCAGTGAGGCCCCACTGCAGGGAGGAGAGTGGGTAATGGTTGTCCACAGAAAGCCCTTGACCCTGGATGCAGACATAGGATGTCTGTCATAGGCTGTCTCCTGGCTCCTCATCCTGCCATGACAATCCTCTATTAGCAGGTCATGGATGCTTATGGAAGGATCCAGTCAGATACATAGAAATGTCCAGCAATCTCATTTCTAACCTACATGAAAGACAACATAAAGATGTAGCAAATGAATGAAAGGGACAAGTGACAAAAAGTTCTATGCCAGTGGATGCGGGGGGGGGAGGGGAGTGGATGGGAAAACCTGAACATTCTGAGTCTTAAGATGTCACAGCAATAAAACACACTAGTGTCCGAAATAAGTTTCCTCCAAGGGAGACCCTGGAAACAAAGATTGGCTGAGAGCTGGCATCCCTGGTGACCACCCCTCAGCCACATGTTTCTTATCTTCTTTCCTAGCCTTTAAAATCCAAGGAAAAGATTGATAGACAAATCTGGGAAGCAGTCCCAGGAATTGCCATATACGGATGATGAGGCCCAGCCTGCAGACACAGTCAGTGCTGGTGATCACTCACTGTGGAACCCAGCACCCAAGTGAAAGGTACAGAAAGTTCCAGGGAGATGGAGCAAATGGAAACAAGCAGACTTACAAAAGCATTTTTTTTTTTTGGATTGTGGGCCAAACTTCGTCAAAAAAACCCAGAGTCTCTCATCCTAGCAGTGGGACCTCATTGTATCACGTTCCCAATGAGGCAAGAGCAGGAAAAATCCCCATCAGTATAAAGGACAGGAAC
>NC_022026.1:38968360-38968893 GCF_000317375.1 Microtus ochrogaster | reverse complement strand
TGGTATCTTCAAACCCTTCCCTGCTACACCAAGAGAGATGATGATACTGGAGAAGCACATAACAGAAACAACAGACATAAGCCACAGGTCAGAAGTCTGCAGTTTGTTCTGGTTCCCTGTAAAAATGCTAATGAGGAAAGATTAGAAAGGCCCATAGATTTCAGTCTTGTTGCAGATTGTCAGCTCTCTGACTAAATCACAGTTTAAAGAACCAATTCCTTGTTTCTGCCTTGGTGATAGGCAGCCGGGGTGCTTACAGTAACAGGATAGCACAGCAATGACATAGCATGCCATACACAATATCAAGGGGACATTGTTACTCATTTGATTTCTACACAAATAACACCATGTGGACTGCTTGTAGACATGCCCAGCTTCCTTCCACAGTGCCTGGAGCCTTCGTGAAAGTTGTGTTGCCCGTTATTTGTAATAACCAGAACCTGGAAACAACCTAGATGCCCCTCAACTGAAGAATGGATAAAGAAAATGTGGCACATTTACACATTAGAATACTACTCAGTGGTAAAAAAAAA
>NC_022026.1:38963919-38966910 GCF_000317375.1 Microtus ochrogaster | reverse complement strand
CAATAGGTGTTGTACTAGGGAGTAGTATGTGTCACCTAAAGAGGCATTATGAATACCCTAATTTGTATCCCAACTGAAGGGCTGGTGGAAGCCTGGCAATGGTGGCACTTGCCTTTCATCCCCAGCACTCAGAAGGCAGAGGTAGGAGAATCACTGAGTTCAAGTTCAAGGTGGGAAGGAAGGAAGGAAGGAAAAAAGGAAGGAAGGAAGGAAGGAAGGAAGGAAGGAAGGAAGGAAGGAAGGAAGGAAGGAGAAAGTGCTTGTGGGACCAGCCCTTGTCCTGAGGTGTCCAATGAGATGTTATCTCCAGGTGGTACCAACACTGAGGCAAGTCCCTGGGAGGACCACTCTTCCCACCCATCCAGCTGATTGCAGTGAACAGAAACCCACTCTTTGACAACCAGGACAGGACTGTGACAGGCAGATTTTTAATTTCGCTCTGACTACTATCGGGACCTATGTCTCTTCACCATAACAAGAGACAGTCTTAGCGCCCTTCCTCACCTGCCCCTTCACCTCAACCATCATCTGATTTTTGGCTTCCTCTTCCATCATGGTTTTAGGAGCCTGGCCCTTGAGCCTATTTTTCTTTGGCCTAAGAGAAACATGCATTTTAGATTTCTGGAGACATATTTGCAGAATGGTTTTACAGTTTGCTCTTTGAAATTATTTCAAGTTATGGAATGTAGAAATCAGCATCATGCGAATCCAAGGAGGAACTCACAAGCTCTCCCTAACTCCCTGTGACTAGTCCCCTGTTTGGCCTCTAAGGTAGTTCTGAGTGAGCATCCAGTTAGGTTAGGGCATACTTTGTCAGGAAACAAGGATGGACATCTTATTTCAGTTTTTGCTGTGGCCCAGTTTCATTCCTGTTGTCTAAGCAGAGTTGCTGAAGATCATTCTGACGATAACTAAATGGGAAGGCGCACACACATGCTGTCCAGCATCACATGTCTCCATACAACATCTGAGCTACAACCTCAGAACCTTCAGCATGGCAAAGGGTCCTACTACTACACTGAACTCCTATGTAGCCTGGAGCAAAGGATTGGCCTTTCTGAGCCATGTTTCATCAGTAGTGAGCACAGACTGGTGTTGAGCATACATGAGGTAAAGAATGTGCTTAGCACAATTTCAGGCGAAGAGCCCAGAAATGGACTCTGGATTACAAGAGAACTGGATCAAGACCCATTTCATTCATTGACGAACCGGTCTATACTGAGAATGCCATGTTCCTTCTTCACTTGGCCTCAGTCAGTAAGAAAAGTAAAAAATCAGAAAGCATGAAATAGAAATGTAGGAAATGAAACAATCAAGTAAGAATCACAATGGAAAACATTAACAGGGAAGACCAAAGAAGATAAATTTCAGGAACAGAGGATAAATTCAGACAATAACCCATTCAGACATTGCCCTAGTTTGCTTTTTGTTGCTGTAACAAAACAATATGATCAAAACCAACTGGGGAGAAAAGAGTATATTTGCAGGGCTTCCTTAGCCCATCATGAAGGGATGCCAAGGCAGGGCCTTGTAAAGGGGACCTGAAACAAAGGCACTGGCGGAACACTGCTTTTACTGGTTTCCTTGCTTCCCCTGTTTTGCCTAACATGGTTTCTTACCCAACTCAGGACTACCTTCCTGTGGGGGGGGGGGCGCCACCCACATTTGAATGTGTCCTCCCACATCAATCATCAATCAAGAAATGCCTAGCAGACAGACATGGCTACAAGCTGGTTTAATGGAAGTAAGTCCTTGATTCAGGTTCTCTTTTCCTGGGTGTCTTTAGCGTGTGTCCTGTTGACCCAAAACAACTAACTAATCAGCACATAGACATGTAAAGAAAAATGAATGATTATGACCCAAAACTCCAATAACTTTTCTTGTGTGTGACTGTGTAATTTGAGACATAATCAAAATACCATAACTAAGAATGCACGTGACAAATGTACGAGCTGAGATGTTGACTAAAGGCATAATTTATTCAGTAAAATTGCAAGAGAAAATTTCCTAACACAGCAATAGAAATGGATATTCAAACACAAGAGGAATTTGGAATCCTAAACCGATACATCCAGAAAAAAAATCTCCACAGAACAGCATACTATTGTGTAATATCATAATGTGGTATAGAAATACTTAGAAAGTAAGTATTAAAAGCACTAAGGGGAAAATGTTAACCCACAGGCAAAAGAAAATATATCCAAATAATACCAGATGTTTCATCAGCAGCTCTAAACCCAGGGGAGTGGGAAATGATAAGATTTTAAAGCCTTTGAAGTAAGTAGCTGCCAAAAAACATCCCTACACCTGGCACAGTTGTCTAGGCTTTTGTCTGCCCTCCCTGGCCAGCAACTCTGCTTTCTTTCTGAAAAGACGCTTGCCACACTGACTGTCCATTTCGCAAAGAAAAACAACGGTTGCTGCTCATCCTCATATGCTGGAGACAGGTATCCTCCACTCTGAGTCCAGTCCTGGGAGGGCCCCACAAAGGCTGTTGGTCTGTGAAATGCATCTAGAGCTGGTTGATACAAGGCCGTGCACTCCCCATGACCTCCAGGCTTTGGCTTTCCAAGAAGCCTAAAACTTTGGATCACAGCCAAAGCCAGGACTTGCTCATTTGCATCTCCCTTGAATGGCTGAGTCCATTCAATCTCCTGGACAGGTACTTCTTGTTCAAGGTCATGAAAGAGACAGCTGATGATAATTATGTCACCTCACATCAGAAAGAGAACATTGGGGTTCATCCGAGGGGAGTAAGGAACTATCAGCAAGCACTATGGATTCAAAAGCTGAAGAGAAGGCTGCAGGCTTATAGTCCTCTTGAAAGCTGATAAAGCTATTGTTTGTGAAGGAAACAAGTCAGGCTTGGATCTGGATGGCAGAAAAGAGTTAAGAAAGAACAGAGGGAGGTCCTGGGAGCCTCTGCACTGGGCCAGCTAGAGGTTACATGGTGGCACAAGTGAGTGTAGAGACCTAGCTATGGAACTGGAG
>NC_022026.1:38961806-38962369 GCF_000317375.1 Microtus ochrogaster | reverse complement strand
CAGTGAGGCTAAGTTGAGTAGATGGAAGAATAGATGGACACATGGATGACTAGATTGATGGGTGTCAGCCTGCTCCATGGCCAGCTAGGCTGTTTACACAGGTTGAAGGATATTCCAAAGTCCTACATGGGTAACTAGAAGACACCAGGCATTTGAGATCAAGAATAGTGCAGAGGAAGTACTTCTCAATTGTATTTTTAAAGAAAACAAAACATGAGTTGATGATTATGGGTAGCTTAAACAAATACAAGTGCAGAGAGGGAATATACCTGGTGCTATGTCTTATCATCTTTGGTCATGTGAAAAGAGCCAAGACTATTTCTCTTAGGCCTTTGTCTTTCTCACAGAAATAATGTGGTCATGCCAGGGCATTCCCTTCATGCCCTTGAATTCAAGCACATTCACTTACAATGTATACAATTCTTTGTAGAATGCCACCTTGTGAGAAGAACATTCTGCATAGTTCACAGTAAGTTCACAGCTTTCATACACGGACTCCCACAGATGGGGAATCTGATGAGGTTGTTGGTTGTATGTGTGGATGTGTGAACGGATGGATTGAG
>NC_022026.1:38933969-38935139 GCF_000317375.1 Microtus ochrogaster | reverse complement strand
AAATATTGAAATATTGTTACTTATACTGAAGCAAGTTATCTGACCTTCCAAAACTGAGAGATAATAATGCAATTTCTCAAACAAGCCAGTTACAGTAGGCAGGAAAACCAAGTCCTCCCTGTTCCCAATCTTTATCCCCAAAAGTAACCTGAAGTAACTAACCTAAAGTTAATCAATCAGTGCACTTTCTTCTGCCCTCTCTATATATCTTCTGCCAAAGGAACCTTGAAACAACTAATCCAGTTTGTTATTTGTGTATGCTTTCTTAAGCTTCTCTTTGTTTATAAATCTTCTACTCACTTCATTGAAGCATTTTTTCTGCTTCATGAAATGAAGTGCTCCCTGAATTAAGTACCACAAAGCCACTTAAAGATCTTTAAGATAAACTTGTATTCTGTCTTTTGACAGCAGTCTCGTTCAGATTGCCTATGTGCACATATCTTGAATATGCTTATTAAATAACCAAACGTAATTATTTTCTATGCTTTATAGAGAGCAGCCTGTGTTGGTAGCATTTTTACTTCCTGAGTGCAATGGATATGAATAGATATTAAACAGGGCAAAAAATGTTAGAAGTCAAAAGTCCAGGCAATGTATGTAACACCTACTTATTTAGACTTGAAAGCAGCTAGATACCTGAATTTGCACACAAATCAAACCCCAGGGGAAACACTCAACTAGAAACCATGCCTGCAGGCCAAAGACATAGAATTGTAAGGTATATGGAATGGGGCAAACCTGGCACCAAGCACAGACAGCTATGTCAAGGACATTCAGGGGAGAATAAACGTTTGAAAGACAAGGAAAAGAGGGTAGTAAGATATTCAAGTATAGCCAGCATTTCTTCCAGGGCCAAAGTGGATGAGGTAAAACAAAAAGTACATTGTTTCCTATATTAAGTGAACAGTATTACGAAGTTGTGCTAGCCAGAGAATTCGTGTGTATTCTGTGACCAATCATAGGGCTGGCCAAGAGCACTAGAAAGAAAATAAGGGAAAGTGGTAATATCTATCAACAATGTGACAGTATTTCTAGTCTATTCAAACTAATTCCAACTCTCCGTTTATTTTGTGGTAACTTTAGAATGAGTAATTTCACCAGCCAACATCTGCCACACATCTGAAGAGAACTCTAGCTTACTTAATTCTACTTTTAAAAAAACTGACATAA
>NC_022026.1:38926809-38933079 GCF_000317375.1 Microtus ochrogaster | reverse complement strand
TTAACTAGTACATTCAGGTAAACCTACAACATATATGTATATGGCCTGTGTGTGTGCTCTGATGATTTTCTTTCTTATACCAATTATCAAATACTTGCAATGTCTTATTTCTATATATGCATAAAATGTTCACTGAAGATCTAGCTGTGATATCTCTCACTCCTGCATGTTCTATAAATGTACTTTATTGTCCTCTAAATAACAAACAGCAATAACATTAAAAAGAAAAAACAATAGCTAATCCACATTGACCATTTCCCTCAGGGTATAAGCAAGGGATTCTCAAATCCCACAGTGTATTAGAATGGTCCAGGTACTTTAGGAGCTATTGAAATTTTCTTTTAATTCTGAGTGGTATGTAGGTCTAGACAAAAATATCTTACAAATATTTTAGATGAGTCTAATATGCACTCAGAATTGAGAATCCACCAACAACACAGATGAAAAAACAGGCTACTTGAACTGGACTCTTGGCTCTGTCATTTATTCCTCATATAGGCAAATTACTTAGACTCTCTGTGCTTCAATTTTCTTGCCTGATAGAAAGCTGCGAATGTTGGTAGCAACAATCACTAAGTTTTGTGAGATTAACCCTATACACCCCACGAACACAAACAATGTACTATAAAGTTTCTTCTGTCCTCTGGTAAGTATTGTCATCCTGGATCTAGTAGCAGCTCCTCATTCAGCATCTGCAATAGAGTGCAGTCAAATTTATATCCTATTTAATAATGTATTAGTTACAAAAATAATTTTGAAGCATCTTCCTGTAGTAAGAGCTGTGGGCTGCTACCCACCACCTGGCTCCCACACAGCTAGCTTTACCCAAAATAATTACACAGAAACTGTATTCTTTTAAACACTGCCTGGCCCATTAGTTCCAGCCTCTTATTGGCTAACTCTCACATCTTGATTAACCCATTTCTAATAATCTGTGTAGCACCATGAGGTGGTGGCTTACCAGGAAAGATCTTAACCTGCGTCTGTCTCGGAGAGGAGAATCATGGTGACTGCCTGACTCGGCTTCTTTCTCCCAGCATTCTGTTCTGTCTACTCTGCCTACCTAATTTTCTGTCCTATTAAAGGGCCAAGGCATTTTCTTTTTTTTAAGATTTATTTATTTATTATGTATACAACATTCTGCCTCGATGTATGCCTGCACGCCAGAGGAGGGCGCCAGATCTCAGTACAGATGGTTGTGAGCCACCATGGGGTTTGCTGGGAATTGAACTCAGGACCTCTGGAAGAGCAGCCAGTGCTCTTAACCTGTGAGCCATCTCTCCAGCCCTGGCATTTTCTTTATTAACCAATGAAATCAACATAAAACAGAAGACCCTCCCACATCATCTTCCTTATCTCAAAAATGCAACACTTGAACATATGGGATCTGTTCCCTGAAAACAGGAACTTTCAGCTAACTGAACGTAGATCATCATTCTGGAGAATGACAACCTTCTTCGATGAAACTGTTTTGGTGCCATATAGAATAGCATCTTGGAACAGGAGGTTCTAGATTTTTCAGTGAGCCTCATTAGTTCCACTATCTGTCCTCAATCCATAATTTGTGAAAGGTTACATTATGTATGGTAGAATGGGGAGATATGATTAATGGGAAGATAGTGTTACATTTATCTGTTGTATAGCTAGACTCATAAGTGAGAAGTAGCCCTCTTATAGCAAGGAAAAATGATAACAAAAGGTTAAGAAGCAAAAAAACAAGTTCAAAAGAAATATAACAAACAAAAACATAATTTTGTGTAATATACAGAAACAACTTTTTTAGGAACTTATTTCTTCATCTACAAAATAGAAAATAAAATATATACAGGCAAAATACTAAAATAAATATAAAATATACATATATTAAAGGGTATTGTTCCTAGCACTTAAGTTCTCAAGTTCTCAGCACATGTTCTTTGCATATAATTATTCCTCCCAGAAGAATGAAGAATAGAAGAGATTAGGGAAATTTAATTAAATTTTTTCTAGCCCAATGCCCCCTGTCTTATGCTACAATATGAAAAAACACTATATAGATTCTCAGGTTCTGCTTAAAATGGTAGTCTAGGAAGTTGATTGGTCAGCTCTGGCATAAGTGATTGACATATTAGCATTTTTTTCAAGACCATTTAGGTAATCTCTAAAGACACTGAGGCTTTTTCTATAGCTTTCCTCTGTGAGCCCTCACCAGAATTGTTAATGCTGTGTTCTGTTCATGGAAAAGCAGGGTTTTTTTTTTCTTTTTGTCTGTTTGGTGTTGTATTGTGTTTTGTTTTGCTGTTTTGACAGGGGTCTCACTATTTGCTCTAGATGTTCTGGAACCCACTCTGTAGACCGGGCTTGCCTCAAACTCACAGAGATCTACCTGCATCTTCCTCCTGAGTGCTGGGATTAAAGGGATGTCCACCATGCCAGATGCAAAGTAGGGTTTTGGGGGAGTTTTGTTTGCTTGTTTTATAACCACATGATACTGCTTTAAATGATTTCAGCTTATACCCATGACCCAATTTCCAAATCACTTTCACATTTTAAGGCATTTATTCTGTGTATAAATTTGTCTTGGTCTGTTTGAAGTAATACCATGGCCTAAATATTAATAAATAATGAAATATAATGTCCATAGTCCTAGGAATTCTGAGATGGAGGTCACAGTAGATTCGGTGCTTAATGAAGGCTCATCCATCACAGAATCCACCTTCCAGCTGTGTCTTCACATTGCAAAGGGGGGCAAAAAAATGCTCTACCAAGCCTCTTTTATAAGGATGCTAATGTCATCTAGCTGTTTGCAAGAAATCATTTTTAGTTCATGAATTTGGGGGGACACAAACACTCAAACCAAAATCAATGGTGAAGAATTTGTGGATATAATTTTTGTCATCATTCTTCATTTTTATCTTGGTAACATACACTCCTTTATTCCACTAACTTCTTATAACATATAAACAAGCAAGTAATATTACTTTAAAATTGTTTCATTGCCACAATTAAATTTCCACTGGAATTTGTAAGGATTGAATAAAGTATGGTGATTGTGTTATGGGAACTCCAGGGGATGCTGGCTGACTCTATGCCAACCAAGCTTTAAAGTTTGTTCCTTTAAAAACTTACTGCAGTTATTGTCTACAACTCTGATGTATAGTATTAACATTTCTATTCATTAGATGGCAGTCTTGGGTAATAGAGTAACTGTATAGAAAGATTTACATTGTAATCCATGTCCTTGTGATATTATAGTCCATCTTAGTGCCTTTAGAATTGCTCAACATTAGGTACTGGCTATGTATAAGCTATCTGTAGTGTGCATTTGAATGTCTAATATGTAGGACTATTAATAAATAAAGAGGGTAGTGCATGTCTGTAGAATTTGCTGAAGGAGGGGGAGGCAGGAGGACCACAAGTTTCAAGCCAGCCTGAGCTACACATTTGAGCTGGGGACAGTGGTGTACACCTTTAATCCCAGTACTCAGGAGGCAGAAGCAGGTGGCTCTCTCTGAGTTCAAGGTCAACCTGGACTACACAGATATCTCAAGGACAGCCACGGCTACATGGAGGGACCCTGTCTCATAAACTAACAAAAAAAGAAATAAATGTGAAGAGATATATGTAAAGTGTTTTTAAATCATGTACATTCTGGAAAATAAAAATGTGGTTTGATTTGGTGTTAAAGAAACAGCTGGACAGAAAGGTTGAGTTTATCAGTTGAGCTTCCGTGACCCTAGTCATCTTGTGAAAGTGGCACACTGGTTGTCTTCTGATGAACGTTTTAAACAATTGTAACTTCACTTATCAGGTATCTTAGGTGTGGAAGTCTATTTGGAAATTCATCTAGTTTACATTTTAAATTCTAGCACTGTGAGGAAGGACAGAAATACAACTCATTATTTCATTGTTATTTGAGTGTAGAAAAGGAGCTCCTGGTTGTGAGTATATAATAGAGAAATTAGTGCTCTTAAGTAATAGAAATATATTAGTTTGATGGAGATTTGGGTTAACTCTCGTTGAGTCAACTCTCATATGTTAATTTGGATTCCATCTTGTAGTGAAGTGATAACTACTAATTTTAATTCAGGGTATATTAACTACTTTAATAAGCATCACATGGTTGGAGGAAGAGCCGCTTGTTGGTTCCCAGCCACCCAGCTAGTTTAGCCCCGAAATAATCTGGCGCCAAATGTTGCAAGGAACCACTTGTTCATCCTGGTTGCCCAGAACCAAAATAATCACACAGAAACTATATTAATTAAATCAATGCTTGGCCCATTAGCTCTAGCTTCTTATTGGCTAACTTTTACATCTTAATTTAATCCATTTCTATTAATCTGCAAATCACTACGAGGTCGTGGCCTACCAGCAAAGTTCCAGCATGTCTATCTCCTGCAGTGGCAGCTCCATGGTGTCTCACTGACTCTGCCTTCTTCCTCCCAGAATTTAGTTCCATCTTCCCCACCTACCTAAGTTCAGCTCTATCAACAGGCCAAGGCAGTTTCTTTATTCATTAATGATAATCACAGCACACAGAGGGGACTCCCACATCACTTCCCCCTTTCTGTTTTAAATAAAAAAGGTTTTAACTTTAACATAGTAAAATTACATATAACAAAACAGGTATCAAACAAGAATTACAGTTACACTATTTATATCTACTTTACCTTTTATCATAACTAACAAAAACTATAACTATCTATCTATTCTTTAACTTCATCAAAGACTCCAGAAGGATATACTATTGCCTAAGTAAACAGAAAGTGCATTGTAAGCAACTTCTAAAACTCTAGAAATGACAGAGACATCTTGCTGCATGGACAGTTAACCAAAGTTCTTTTGTACCATTGGGGCATCCATCTTCAGCCTACGGGCCCATACCATGAAGCAGGAAATTTCAAAGACAGTTCAGTCACTTTCTTCTGTATCCTGCAAAATGTCTTGCAGACTTTTTCATGAAGCAGGAACCCGGAAGGATCATCTCACCTTTAGGCAAGTTCAGCAGTCATTTTTTCTGCAGGTCCTACATGTCCAGTGAAGCAGTCCAGGCAAGAGCAATTTCTTGCCCAAATGGCTAACCAACACCATAAGGCACCTCTTCACTGCCCATCATCCTTTTAAAGTAGCTTGGTGCTGCCAGGAGCATATGTATCTCATTGTCATGAAAAGTCTTAAGTTCTTAAACATTTTAAATGCCACATTCTGTTGTCTTTAAAAGGTTTGAAGAATGCCTATCCATCTGAAATATATCTCCATACATTTAGAAAAATCTAACTAACATGACTACAAGTTTGACTATTATAGATGATTATCCATTAACCTATATTTCTTAATTAATTATACATTATATTTTTAAATGAGCTGGACAAACATAATACCTTAATCAAGATCAGAAATACATATACATAGTATAACAAAATTGACCTTAAATTTGTATCAATAAAGCAAGATCCATACCAACGCAAATCTCTATAGCATATCCTCCTTTAAATGTAAACAAACATTTATAAACAAAATTTGGGAATATGGGCATAGTTCTGTCCATACTACTTCCTGCTGTTTGGGGACGCTGTTAATCAGGTCTTTCATGGTGTATCCTGTGTGCTAGGTTCATCTCAGTCAGCAGCTGGGCAAAGTATTTTCTTTGTGGCGGTGTTCACAGCAACCTTTCAGGGAGTCTTGTTCTGTGAAACCATATTGGTCTGGAAGCAATCCACAGGTTCTCATCTTCTGTGAAAACAAAAGAAAAACCTCTTTTCCAAAGCACCATATCCTTAGACTCAAATTTTGGAATCAAGATACCTTTATGTTGGCTTAATTTAGCAGTCCATACAATGAAATGTTTCTCTGTACTTAGCTCCTTCACAGTCAACAAATTCAAAGAAAACACAATAATATACATAATCCAAACTCTCTGTGAATTTTCCATTTTTGTGGCTTATTTTTCTTTACTCCTTTTAATCTATGACTGTCTGTACTCTGTCTCTTTAAAGACTTTTTTTTTAAAGAATGATAGGTCAAGTTTATAAAAAATTGTTAAAGTTCCTCAGTTGGGCCTATCAGAAGGGTGTCCTGAATTCCCTCTAGTGGCCTCTCTAGCAGTCAAAATACTTGTTCTTTGTTAAATCTCACCTCACCTTTCAGAGAAATTCTCTAGGTACAAGTACAGGTATGCACAGTAAGGGAGAGAGAGCAGTATGTCACATTTTCAAATTTCAGTAGTTATAGGATTAATTACTCACTAGAGTGAGTTAAGAAAAACAATATATTTTAACAGTTTTCCTTGTG
>NC_022026.1:38924282-38925952 GCF_000317375.1 Microtus ochrogaster | reverse complement strand
CAGATAGCATGCCCCTTTTCCAGACCATCAAAAATTATGCTGCAAATTTCCTGAGACAGTTATCACAAATTGCATGTGGAGTCTGTTCCCTCTGCATATATTCAAATATCATTAAGGTCATTAGATTAGAGGTTCTCAACCTGTGGGTCGCGATCCCCTGGGAGAGTCACACGTCAGATATTCTGCAATTCAGGTATTTACATTACAATTTGTAATAATAGCAAAATTAAAGTTATGAAGAAACAATGAAATAAGTTTATGGTTAGGGTCACCACATGAGGAACTATCTTAAAGGGTCCAAGCATTAGGAAGGTTGAGAATCACTGTATTAGATCATATGGCCCAAATTGCAGAGTTACTTTCATCCCAACAAATTTTCCTGATTTTGGTCCTACTCGAAGTTGGTATATTTGCATGTCACTCACTCAGTAAATGTATCAGAACAACAACTCCAACTTAAGAGTATTTTACCTTTCACAAAAGTGGTCTAGGTGTGGTGTTTTCTACTTAACTGATGGATAACACAAAAAAAAAACTGTTTGTGCTGTGGCTTTCCAAGGTTGTCTGACTACATTCTTAAAGCTCTTAGACCCCTCAAAACTTTGCTGATGTGAATCTCAGATAGTTCTATTCATTGCATGTGCCAGTACTTGAGCTTAACTTCCAATCAATTCCTTCTCACTTGGGCCAATTATTGTTGTTTTCTGTATAATGGATCAAATACTGTCCTTCAGAATATCCATATGATCTGCATCTTTATAACAAAGGGTGAGTGTTAATATAACCCTGAGACAAAACCATCAATTATTTATCTTGTCTAAATAATGTGAATGTAAATTACTTCTATGTGTTTTTCATGGAAAATAATTTTATTAGATTTATGGCTACATACCATGTATCTGAACTCATATTAACCACTTCTAGCCTAGATAACCACATCTAGTACAGACAAACTAGTTGTTTTGAATTTTGGTAATTCTCTCCTTTTCCATAATATCTTGAAATTTTTTAATGGCATAGACTAGCTAACTAAATAGAAAATGACTGGCATTATTTCCTATGCATTATCAACTCTTTAAGGATGGCATGAATTTCTGTTGTTCTCAACAGCATTTTTATAGGTATCTGTTGTTGCTATGTATTTTACTGGTTTGGACTATAGTAGCATCATTAGCATTTTCACTTATAGATATTCTCAGAATCAGAACAACTTTTTCTTCACAGATCAAGGATGTGCTGGTTAGCATTAACTGTCAACTTGATACAACCTAGAATCACCTGGGCAGAGTCTTAATGAGGAATTATCTAAATCAGGTTTGCCTGTGGACATGTCTCCAGTAGACTGTCTTGACTGTTACCTGATATGGGTAGAACTAGTCCACTATGGGCAGCACCATTTCTGAGGCTGGGCCCTGAACCGTATGACAGTGTAGCAAGTGAGCAAGCAAAGACCCATGTATTTATTCTGTCCCTGCTCTTAACAGTGGATGTGGTCTCTAATTTTCGTCCTTGACTTCCACACCATAATGGACTATTCCCTGGAGCTGGAAGCCAAATAAGCCCTTTCTTCCCTAAGTTGCTTTTCATCAGGGCATTTGTCCCAGCAACAGAAATGGAACAACACTGCCTTCTGTATAATTAGATTCTCAGCACAGGTAAACTTAGGCTAA
>NC_022026.1:38920372-38922307 GCF_000317375.1 Microtus ochrogaster | reverse complement strand
TGCAGAGGACCTAGGTTCAATTCCCAGGACCCACTTATGGGTAGTTCACAATCACCTGTAATTCCAGTTCCCAGTGATCTAATGTCCTCCTCTAGCTTCCATAGGTACCTCACACATGGTACAAAGACATGCATGCAGGGAAAACAATCATACACATAAAATATAATTTTTAATTTAAGAAAAAGGAGTGGCATTTTTAGAAGGCAAATTATGAGAACAATGTTACCAGCAGGGCTTGAAGATGCATGCATAGAAAAAGTGTACTTGGGTGCACATGTGCTCATACACACAGAGAGAAAGAGTTTATTTTGTACGCTAATCTAAAAAATAATTTTTTAAAAGAACCTTGAGGGAGTTCATTATCTTCTGCTCTTCTCCTGTGAGGGGACAGTATTCATCCTTTAACCCTCTTTCACCCCAAATACCAGTGTCTTAATCTAGAAATCCAAGCCTTTAGAACAATAAGAAAAAAATCTTGCCTTCCTTCTTTACCTCCTTTATTTAGAGGCAAGGAATCACATTGTATGCAGATTAGCAGTCCTCCTGCCTCAGCCTCCCAAGTCCCAAGATTTCAATCATGAGTCACCACACTCCGTGTGTAAATTTGTCAATTATTTAGTGACATAACTAAATATATATACCATTTTATGCATTTTCATTTATGTATCCTAACAAGCCTATTTGATATCCTTTCAATGTTATTGAACAACTTTCAATATATCCATCACTTATCACCTTTGAAGCATTGGTTGATAAAACAAAGCATTTCTGTTCTACCCAGTAAGATTCACTTTTTTTTTTTTGTTGTGCGTTATAGCTTTTAATGGTGAGACATCTCTCCAGCACTATTTTTTTTTTAATGTGTTTAAGTGGTTTTGCCTGAACGTATGCCTGTGCACCAAATGTATCTCTGGTTCCCATAGACCAAAACAGAGTTATAAAACAGTTAGTTTCCTGGCAGTTATAGACTGTTGTGAGCCACCATGTGGGTCCTGGGAACTGAACCCTGGTTCTCTGCAAAAGCAGCAGGTGTTGTGTAGAAGAGGGCAGCATTAACTAAAGAGAAATGGAATAGGTTACCTGGAAGAAATGCACTATCTAAGTTTCAAGGAGCGTGTGGACTTTATTAGGCACTTGCTTAATATGTGAGGACCTGCGACATTTCAATAAGTAAAAGAACAGATAAAATACACGACGCCATGAAATGACATGGTTTTCACAGGAATCTATAAGATTTAGTACTGTCGATTTTTTTGTTTTAAGAGGGAATAGGCAGGGGAAGGATGGGACCAAGGAAATGAGAATGTCAGTAATATAAAACCACATCTCGGACTTCGTCTAGCCAAACAAGGAGAGCTAGTAATGCATGACAACCATATGAAAATAGGCTGGAGGGATGGGCAGCAGAGGAAAAACATCAGTGAGACAGATGTCATAGCTCTGAAAAGACATGACAAGGAAATAAAGAATGAAAGACTTGAAAGGAGAGTAAACACAAAAGAAACCCTGTACAAGTCTGCTGGGTTTGTCTATTAACAGGCAAATAAACGAGTTTGTCCACTATTATCAAGGAATAGCTACAGCTTCAAGTAGCAACATGGATGTAACTTACAAGCAAAATGTAAAATAAATGAACTAAGTCCTAGAATACTATCCAAAAGTGTTCCAAATTTTGGTGAATTTTGTAAGCAGTCAAAACTAATGAATACTATTTATGCACAATGTGAAGAGAGTCATATTATATAATTACTTTTGCCAAATAACTTTTAAATTGCAGGCAGACTTTAATATTATCAAAAAGACTAAGAAATTTTAAAAGTTTTTTAATTCTATGAGAATTTCATACATATCCGCAATGTATTTTTAAATCATACTCATCATACTCACCCTTTATTCCTCCTCTAAGTCCTTCCAATTTCATGTCCTTTTTAGTTG
>NC_022026.1:38910470-38920222 GCF_000317375.1 Microtus ochrogaster | reverse complement strand
TTAAACAACCCAAGGAGTCCAGTTTGTGCTGCTCATACATTTATGGTTGTGGGGCCATCTGCTGGAGCACTGTGAACCTACCAGACGCCACAGTGTTAAAGAAAACTAACTCTTCTTACCCTGCCTTCAACTTGTCAATAGCTCCTCAGCTAGCGATGGGGCTCTTAAAGCCTGCTCCCCAATGCTGGAATGTGAACTTGTACAGATCTTGCGGTGGCTGTGAATTCCTCTGTGCCATGGCCTTGTCTTATCCAGAAGACAGTTGTACTTTGTCCTCCCCAGCCTCTTGCTCTTACAATACTTCGACCCTTCTTCTTCAACAGTTTCTGAGCCTTGCTGGGAGGGGTTGTGATATTGGGTGTCCCATTTGTGGCTAAGCACTCCACAAACACTCATTTCTGCACGTTTTGACTAGTTATGAGTTTCTACATTAATATCCAGACATTCACTGTGCCAAGAAACTTCTATCATGTCTGAGGGCTGCACTAACCTGTGGTAGTGATGGGACTTTAGAGGGCAGTTAACTATTATCTCCACTTCTCAAAAACAGTAGCAGGTTCTCCCCTGGACCCTATGAATGCCCCAACATTGGTTCTTGGGTAGATTTACCATACCGGGCATATGTTTCCTTTTAAAAAGAGATTTTTGATGCATGGACTCTTACAGAATTGATCAACTACTGGTAGAATACCTAACAGAATACCAACAGTAATTTACATGAAAGACTCTAATACCAAGGATGAAACTCTTCCCTTTACATTTCATTTTTGGAGTCTGGGGAGATGGCTCAGCTGTTAAGAGCACTGATTGCTCTTGCAGGGGACTTGGGTTTGGTTCCCAGCACCTACAAGGCAGCCCACAACAGTCTATTTCAGTTTTAGGGCATCTGACACTTCCTCTGATCTCCTTAAGCTCTTGAATGATCCCTGGTGTACTTTCATACATGAAGACAGACAGACAGACACACACACACACACACACACACACACACACATTAAACTTTTAAATTAAAAAATAAATCTCATTGCTGGAAAACATCATGAAAGTTTTCAAATTGAATTTAGGTGTGATAGTAAGTATTATTTGAAATTCAAAACAAATTTTGGGTTAAAAAATGATAAACATTAAATTTAATTTCTTATAAAACTATTCTATCTTTAAAACAATTTCTTTAGAAAAGAAATTATAAATAATACTTCGAATACTAATATATATATATTCCTGTATATGTGATCATTTTGCAAAATCTTTAAAATTTAATACTTGGAATCAACAAACTGAAATATTGTAGTTAGGGAATTCTAAATTACAAGTAATGCTTCACTCCAGGCCAGCCAATTCGATTATTCCCATTAAATATATAATTACACTCAATTTTCAAACTAAAAATCTTATCTTGTTTAATAATACCAGGTGTTAAACGTATGTATTCTTGATTATAAAGTAACACTTTAGACATATATGTCTGCAACAATTAGTATGTTTTAAAGTCAAGGAAATAAACGTAAATATTAGAGCTTTAAGAGTTTTGGGTAAAAATTATAAGGAATCAGTAATATTTCAGTTCTTTGACTGAGCACCAGATTTACCATAATTTAGATGGATAAACTATTGTTTAAGGGGCATGAAGACTGTAGTACCAGATTCTGCTTATTTCAATTCTCTGTACTAAGATTTATAAAACAGGAGAAAATGTCTCTTAGAGATATTTTGGAGGAAGGATCAAGAAATATGCTGACACATTTTTTTTAATGGGTGTTGGATTACAGCTTCAGTCCCCACCGTATAAGGACATTTGTTTTTACATCCCGAGCTTTTTGCCCTTCGCCCTTGGCCATCTTTTCTTCCTCTCCGGAGGGAGGTCCGTGATGCAGAGCCACTAGGGAAGGGGGAGGCGTCCTGCGGGCACACGGCTCTCCGATTGGTCGACAGCAGGAGCCAGAAAGAGGCAAGAGCTGGAAAAGAGGAAGCGAGGGACGGGGCGGAGCTTAGGGAAAGGCGGTGCTAAAAAAGCCTAACGGAATCCAGACGCCAGTGCAATTGTGCACGCCAGGCTGCAACGGCGGCTGCGGCGGCGGCGGTGGCGTCGCTGAAAGCTGTCGCTCAGCTGGCGAAGTCTTCCCCTCTGGAAGCTCCCTAATCTGTCGCCTCCGCCGCCGCCTACCCGGCGGCAGCGGCGGTGGCCTTGCTGGTGCCTCCCTCCTCTGCCACCTCCACCCCTGCCTGCTCACTTGCCGGTGCTGTGGAGAAGGCGGCGGCAGCTTTGGCGGCTCCACTATGGCGGCGGCGGGGAGGGGGGACAGTAGTTTTAAAGTAGACACCTGCCCTTGCCTCAGAGAAGGTGAGTTCCCGACCCGGGACGCGAAGGCGGCCTGTTCGCCTTCGCCGCCAGTCTCCAGCTGGCCTGAAACCCGGGCTGGGCGCGGTTCGACACCGCCCCACCCCCCACCTGCTGTGGCGCAGTAAAGGCCAAGCTCGCCCCGCCCCGCCCCGTCCCGCCCCGCTTCGCTGGGCTTGGTCCCGTCCCACCCCACCCTACCCCACCCCACCCCACCCTCCTTTATTAGGCCCTAGAGTGCCAGATAGACTGAAGCTGTGAAGGGCATCCCTAACCTCTCCTTACCCCAAAGTTCCCCCCCCCCCATCCCCAAGCAAAGGAATGGCAAATACTCTTAAGGCAGGAGTTTGAAGGGAAAAAAAAATAAACAATTTTTGTCTTAGCCAGATGCTTTAGTGTGAAGTAGGACTCCGAGGTGCGATTTGGGAAGAAGAGGCAAAGCAGAAGTGCTGTGGATATCCAGGGCCAGGGAAAGGAAAGGGAGAGCAAAGAGGGACTATCATAACTGTAACAGGAACCCCCACCCACCCACCCACCCTGGTGAAATTCAAGGGATTGCAGTGTAGAAAATCAGTAAAGAAACTCGGCAGTGAGATAGTTACAGAAAGATGGAGTTAGCAATTGGAGTAGGTTAGCGTGCGTACTTGAGCTTTCAAGTAGAATTTGTTGGAGATAGGGTCATAGGGTCCTCTGGGGCAATGAGGCCTGTACTGAAGAGAAACAGTGCTTGGCAGAAGCGCAGATTTCAGAAATCATTTGGAGAATTTTCTTTGGTATTTGAGGTTATGACCTAGCAAAACAGGGCTTAAGGGCCCATCTTTAACATTTCTTTGGTTTCAAGTAAGTGCTGTTGTACCTGCCAGCACTTACTATGCCAAACATGGAAAGCTATCTCTTGATTACTTGAATATGAGCGATCTTCACATGGACTATTATTTATCTGTAAACAGCCTACTATTGGACTGTGAAATTTGCCATTACAATGTGTTTGAAAGCAGTTTTGGAAATGTTTTTAAATGGTTAAGACTGGCTCTGCTGCAGAAGCTCTCCGATTTCATAATTTCTGTAAAATATTTGCTGGATTACCTTATCTTGCTCATTTACATCCAAAGTGAAAGGTTGTGAATGTAAAAATAGAGGATATAATTTAAATTTGTTTATCTTCGGTAAGGACACTCATTAAAATGAACCTCATAAACTAATTTCTTTACATTCATAGTTTATATACCCTTGTGTGCAATTCCATAATATTTCACACCTTTCACTTTGGTGGAATGGCAAAGCAATTAAAAATCCCCCATAATATTTGTAATAGGCACATTATATAAATACCACCTACTAAATACAGAAATGGGGAATTCACTGTGATATGATCGTGCTCTATTTATCAACAGTCTTACTGAAGACAGTCTTTGAAAGACTGATGTCTTCCATGAGTCATGAATTATACCGTTGTTTGGAAACTCCTGGACTTTTACATTTTTAAGGGGGTTTTGTGGTTGCTTTTTCCCCCTTTTTGTCTGTTTTGGTTTGAGATATGGCCCCCTTGTAGTTCACACTGGCCTCAGACTCACTGTGTAGTAGTGAGCCAACAGATCTCCAGTCTCCACCTCCTGAGTGCTGGGATTACAGGTTTGTGACACTGTGCCTGGCTTTAACTTGGAAAACAAACTTGGTCTATAACCAGCAAATAGGTGAGCGCGGTTTTGTAGGCATCAAACAGTTTGGCTTGGTGACCTATTCATAGTAAGGTTTAGAAAAAGTATTTCATAGAAAACTGACTTTCTGCCTCATTGTGTAACTGCTTTGGTTGCAGTGTCTTTGAATATATGCAAATAATAGAAGCATTGTAAGAGGGAGAATTTCAGGGGCCTGCATAATGACACAGTAGGAAAAGGCGCCTGCTGCCAAGCTTGAGGACCTGAGTTCATTTCCAGGAACCCCCATGATGAAAGGAGAGAACCAACTCCTGCAAGTCGTCCTCTGGCCTCCATACACACACACGCACACACACACACACACACACACACACACACTGTGGCACATATGTGTTCACACAAAATGAATAAATGTGAAAAAAAGAATTTAATAAAGGAAAAGCAATAGCTGGACTCTGGCATAGTAAATACAGATTACGATGCTCATAAATTATCCGACTTTGTGAGCCTAAATTAGTCCCAAATTTCCTTGACTTGGGCTTCCATTTCTGAAATAAATGACTTGGATAAGACAAACTCTGACATTAATTTCTGATATGAAAATATAAATGATTATTTTGGATTCTTTTGGTGGAATTTCTGTAGCTGTATATGAAAACAACAATTCATAAATCATAAGAAACCTTGACTATAGTTAACCACTTGACTCTTCCTGAGTAGCAAAATCTGTGTTGAAATACTGTTGAGAAAGTTTACTAGGATACAAAAAAAAAAAAACAAATGTAATTGTTACCTAAAAATTAACTGTCATTTTAGTTAAATATCCTTCATTAACTTGAATGTCCAAACAAAAACCCCCTTATGTTTTCACTTTAAAATGGTAGATATTTAATACATGTAATATTCCAAGCACTATTAGGCCTCAGAATCTTGTCTAAATATTTATAAAGCACTATTTTTTCTAGTTATAGTATACAAAAGGAAAAGAAAATACTGCTTAGTTGTGTGCCAATGTCCTTTTTTATAAATCCTAGTTAAGATATAGCTCTGAAATATGTCAGAATACTATTAGGATCCCAACTATTTCACAATCACTCCTGATAAGATCATGAAAAGTGGTTTGAAAAAGTATCCGCTGGCCCATTTCCAGTTGTAGCCCACATTCACAAGGACTTTTTTCTACATTAGTAATGAGGAAATGACAGTAGAAATAAAAAATGTCATACAGGGAATGTTAAAATTTTTCAAAAAATTCTTTTGTGGTATTGAACAACAAACTTAAAACAAGCAAAAGAAAATAATATGCAAAAAGACATGTACACAAACAGAATATATGGGTAAGGGGAGTTGGGAGGCTTTTAGGATACTTCATATTTCATCAAGTGAAGTTTTCAAATGTATTATGACAAAATGAATTCTGATCCAGTAATGATGCTACATCTATTTGTAGTTTCTTAAACCCTCCTCGCATATTTCTTTTTCCCTTTAAAAGCAAAACCAAAGAAAAGGTTCTGAGTTTGTATTTTAGATTAGAAAGCATTGTGGATTTCAATTTAGTTGTTAAATAGTTTCCATGGCAATTACTTTCTTGCAATTACAGAAGCTTTCTTTTGTCTCCCTATAGTTCAGTAAAGCTTTGAGTCATATGTCACGAAGTCCTCCATGAGTAAGCCTAGTTAACCTTTCCTTCCGTTACTTAGTAATCATTGAATGCCACTGTGTGTGGGCGAACCATACTGGCTAGTGCTGAGAACCTACGAATGCATTAGAAACATCTGTAATGGGCCTGGGCAAATGACTCAGTGGTTTTAGAGAACACTTACCATTCTTCCAGAGGATCCTCGCTCAGATCCCAGCATCCACTTCAGGAGGCTCATAACTGCCTGGAACTCTAATTCCAGGGGATCTCATGCCTGCTAATGCATGCACATGGTTGTGCGTGTACACATAAATACACATAGTAAAAATAATAAAAAATAAACTTCTAAAGAAACAGCTATAAAAACAACTCTGTAATGGTCTGTAGGCATAGCTCACTTGGTAAGTGTTTGTCTCAAAAGCATAAAGCTCTGAGTTCTGTCCCTCCAGAACCCACGTAAAAATGTACGTGGTGGTGGACACTTGCGATCGCAACATTGGAGAGGCAAATGCAGGAGGACTGCCCCCTCCCAAGGCTCACTAGCCAGCCAGGCTAGCCTAATTGGTGAGCAATCCAGGGAAAGACCATGTCTCAAAGGATATGGATGGCATTGAGAAAGACACCACCACCACACACACATGCACCAGTGCACATACAGATGCATAATAAAAAGTAAAAGAGAAAGAAACTACACTCAGTAGAACTTGATAGTAAAATTCTCACATAAATCAAAGAGTGGGGAAAGTGTAGTTTTAAATATAACTGATCAGATTCCTCAACTGTCATTACCATTCAAGTATTTCTTAAAAATCTGTGTCTGTGGAATCTTCCATATTATAAGCACACCAAAGCACATTATATCGTGAATCTGATATTGGTGTTTGACAAAATTAATTAGTAAACAGGATTAAACTCCTGTTTTCTACATTTGGTGGATTGGCAATGTCTAGAGTGAGATAAATGGCCATTTATTGGTGTCTCCCTGAATTATATCAGTATATAAAAATAATCACTAGTCATATTTTTAGCCTAACAAGGAAATCTCCTACTATATATTACATATATACTAGGATAGAACTTTAATTACTTTCTATCTGAAACACTCTTGTACATTCATTCACATGTGTTCAACTGTTGGCATGAGTAGCGTATATTTAGTGCCTATCTGATATAAAGCAGCTGCTGTGGGATCAAAGAAATTATGATTACACCCAAGCCTTAGCTGTATTTCTGGCTTCATAAGCATGACTCCTGACCTTCCTAACCACAAAGGCTTATTGTTACTATGGTCAAATACTCCTTGAGCATAAAGACAGCACAAATACTAATCATAAGCATAGTATTCCCAATTATTTTAATTGTGTTTTATTTTGTTATTGTTGAGGTACCCTGGAAAAGCCTGCGTTGACTGTGATGACCTGCGTAAAATTACAAGAATTGCCAAACTCATAAGACAGAAGCTATTTTAATCATCTTAAAACTAAGGATGCAAAATAGCACTATAGCTATGAGCATTTGTCATGCTGACAGGTACATATCTGTAGCATGAGGGCCTGCTTGTCAGGGTTTCTATCCTGCCCAGTTCCCACAGCCATTTAACCCCAAAGAAAATCACACAGAGAGTCTGCTTTAGATATAAACTAATTGGCCCATTAACTCAGGCTTCTTATTAGCTCTTATAGCTTATATTAACCCATTATTCTTATCTGTGTTAGCCACATAGCTCGGTACCTTTCTCGGCGGGGCAGGTCACATCTTGCTTCTTTGGTGACCTGGGCAGAACTTAGGGGAATGGGATTCCTCTTTCCTAGAATTCTCCTGTTCTCATCACCCCGCCTCTACTTCCTGTCTTGTTGACCTGCCTATACTTCCTGCCTGGCCAATCAGCATTTATTTAAAACATGATTGACAAAATATAGACAATTCTCCCACACCACTTCCCCCCTCCTTTTTTTTAAACAAAGGAAAATATCCATAGTCCATATTTTGGGTATGTTGGCATACTATTCCAGGCTACTTGTTGGGGGCACTGATAATCTTATGGGGACCTAAAGAAAATTTTGAATTATGATCAGGTCCTGACTGGAGTATCCTGTGAGGCTTGATCATCCTAGGCAGCATCTTGAATCCCTTCTGGATGTAGAACTCAGACATCTGGGCCATCTGTTCCTATTGGAGATTTCTCAGGTGGTCTTCCTTGATCAAACCTGATTTTTCTTAACTCAGAATGAATCCACAGTCTCTCATTTCCTTTGGAAACAAAAGCAAAATCTCTTCTCCAAAGTAACATAGCTTTGGACTTCAATTTTGAAGTCAAGGTATTTTTAAAATACATATCTTGGATTAATTCAGCAGCATTTGTAAACAAATATCTTTTAGCAGCTATTGTTCCTTCATCAGCATTCAAACAATTCAAAGAGAACATAATAACATATAGTATCAAGATTCTCTGTGTGTTTTTCATCTTTGTGTGGCTTTATTTTAACCTCTATTTCTTTTATTTTTAATTTTTGGCTTTTTGAGACAGGGTTTCTTTGTATCTTTGTCCTGGAACTCACTCTGTAGACCAGACTGTCCTTGAACTCACAGAGATCTGCCTGGCTCTGCCTCACCAGTGCTGGGATTAAAGGTGTGTGCTATACCACATCTTGAATTTACAGAGATCTGTCTGCCTCTGCTTCCCAAGCATTGGGATTAAAGGCGAGTGCCACCATGCCTTGAACTCACAGAGGTCTGTCTGCCCCTGTTTCCAAGTGTTGGGATTAAAGGTGTATGCCACTGCACCCAATTACTCTCTTTCTTTCTTTTTTATTTTAAGGACCTTAACCTTTTTTTCCAAGCCTGCATATGTTTTAAACACATTGTAAACCATTTAGAGGTTTTCTTCATCTTTGAATCTCTCTTTACTGTATATCTCTCTTTTTCTGACCATGTGAGTCTTTAATTTACTAAGCAATATGGGTAGGATTAAAGCCATGGCTTTGACGGCTGGATCCAGCCCATTTCTTAGCTTTTTGCTATTTCAGGCTCATGGCGGAGGTAGCCATGTTTATTGCCACAACTCTATGGTGTTGCAACAGTGTATCCACAAACAATGCTCAAATGCTCTCTCTGTAGTCGGACAGCCTGCCTCAAAGAGTCAGAGTTTGCCCTGGCAGGAAGGCCCAGAAAACCGGCATTTTAAAACAGCGTGCCTTTTTTCCTGCTACAACTGAAAACCAAAAAGCATGCGGTCAGCTTTTCACCAACAGGACCTCTTAAAAGAGCTGCAAAGTTTTGCAGCTAAAACTGAGTGAGGAAGCCTCTCTTAAATGAGAGCACTTGCTTGCCTCTAGCAAACGGAGCAGACTCGAGAAATTGCTGCTACCAAGAAGCCATGCTTTACTCTATTCTTTTCTACCCAGAATTACTTCCCAAGCTCTGTCAGGCTTTATGTGGATGCAGTTGTCCAAATGGGTGCCATTCTGTAGCTTTATCCACTTTGGACGCCATTCTGTAGCATCAGGACCTGCTTGTTGGGGTTTATGTCCTGCCCGGTTCCAGCAGCCATTTAACCCCAAAGAAAATCACACAGAGAGTCTGCTTTAGATATAAACTGCTTGGCCCATTAACTCGGGCTTCTTATTAGCTCTTGTAGCTTATATTAACCCATTATTCTTATCTATGTTAGCCAAATAGCTCGGTACCTTTCTCAGCGGGGCATGTCACATCTTGCTTCTTTGGTGGTCTGGACAGAACTCGGGGAATGGGCTTCCTCCTTCCTAGAATTTTCCTGTTTTCATAGCCCCACCTCTACTTCCTACCTAGCCAATCAGCGTTTATTTAAAAATTTAAAACATGATTGACAGAATACAGACAATTCTCCCACACCACATATCCACATTTTAATAAAATTAATATTTCTGAGTACTCTTTAAATGAAGTGTAGCCTTTAGAGAGAAAGAGTATTAAAAATGTTGTGGCAACTTTAACATGCATCCTCATTTTCTTCTGTCTCGGGACTATGCTCGCCTGATTTTTCGTATGATAATGATGGTACTAAAGGAATACAAAAGTCAAGTTAACTCTTGCCAAAAAAGTTCCATTTAATGAAGAATGTTTAAGGAAGATTATCTCT
>NC_022026.1:38907465-38908350 GCF_000317375.1 Microtus ochrogaster | reverse complement strand
TAAGGAAGAAGGGGGAAGCTTGAGAAAAGTGTAAGGGAAGAAAGAAAGGAAGGAAGATATACATCTCTCAGGCTTCTTCAGCTATGCCTCAGTCCTGCAATCCCAGTCTTTGACAAGCACTTCAGGTTAGGGCCCAGTGTTCTCCAGGAACTAGTTCATTTAAAGGAAGGTTTTCCTACTAAGGAATGCTAGTCACTTGGGTCACATCAAGAAAGCTGACTCTCCCTCTCCCAGCAGCTATCAAATACCAATAGCCACTCAGCCAAAACAGCTTCTCTTCCCAGTCAGACAGACTTCCTCCTTACAAACGTCGGCAAAAACAAAAAAAAAAAAAAAAAAAAACCCTGTCATTCAACACTTCAACCTATTTAAGAAGTAGCTCTCAGGGACTGCTTGGGCAGAATGAGATTTGAATCCTGGCTCTAATCCATAGTTTATGTGTGGCTTTAGGAAGACCACTAATCCCTGCAAGCTTCACATTGCACTTTTGAGCACCATAGAATCATGTTCATGATGAATGTAGGGACATGCAGCTTGAGGGGGAAATTGGACAATATAGACTGGTCCTTAAGAACAAGAAATTTGTTCTCAGTAGAAATCCAACTTCCACAATCCTCCTAATAATAAATTGAAGTCTAAAAAAATCTCTTTTTTTAATTTGGGGGGAAGTGGTGCATGTTGACATATACTACAGCATACATGTAGTAGTAGAAGTAAGTGCTGTCCTTCCATTGTATGGGTTCTGAGAATCCAATTTACGGCCTGGCAGCAAGCACCATTACCCACTGTCCCTCTCACTAGCTCAAAAGGGATCTTAGGAGGTTAAAATGATTATTTGAATATAGCAAAGCAAAATGTAAATAGTAGTAATATAAATATATATTA
>NC_022026.1:38895331-38897359 GCF_000317375.1 Microtus ochrogaster | reverse complement strand
TTGGCACCTGCCCATCTCCTCCTAGCGATGCTATCTAAGGGGTCTGTTAAAACTGGTTCAGGTTTCCCTGCTGGCCAGGGCTCCTCTTACAAAATGTCCTCGCTCTGTTTCCTGGTTCCTGCTGGGGGCCAAGATCCCTCTCACCCCTCAGAAGTGTCTTCAGGAACAGGACCAGGCTCCCCGTTTGCCAGGGACCTCACCAACAAAAGGCCTACCTCTTTGATTTAATTGTAGTGGGGCGATCTGCTCTCAGTGTTGCGCGCTGCTCTGGTCCCCGCCACCTGCATCTGCCACCTCGCGGGTCCCCGCTGCTTGCGCCGCTTGTGTCTGCTGCCGCCGCCAGGTGAATTTCTTTGGGAATATAACAGAGGACTAGTATATTAAGAATGCTTCTAGAGTAAATCATCAGTCATCTTTTTTATTATTCTCACATCATATATTTCAATTTTCTATTATCATTTTTAAAACAATTTTATTTTAGATACCAATCCCTGTTCCCTCTCCCTCTCATCCTCCCACTTCCCCTACCTTCTCCCTACCCCACCCTCCATCTACTCCTCAGAGAAGGTGAGGCCTCCTATGAGGAGTCAACAAAGTCTGTCACATCACTTGAGGTAGGACCAAGGCCCTCCCTGCTAGATCTAGGCTGAGCAAGATGTCCCTCCATAGTGAATGGGCTCCAAAGAGCTAGTTCATGCAATAGAGATAAATCCTGGTTCCACTGCTAGTGGCCCCACAAACTGCCCAAGCCACACAACTGTTACCCACATTCAAAGTGCTTAGGTTGGTCTTATGCAGGTACCCCAACTGTCACTCCAGAGTCAGTGAGCTCCCACTTGCTCAGGTCAGCTGTTTCATTATGATTTTGGCCCCTTTGATCATAATATCTCTCCTCCTTCTCTCCGACTGGACTCTAGGTGTTTGGCCCAGTGCTTAGCTGTAGATCTCTACAACTAGATGAAAGTTCGGTGATGACAATTAAGGTAGTCATTATCCTGATTACAGGGGAAGGGCAGTTAAGGTATCCTCTCCCCTATTCCTTAGATTCTTAGCTGGGATCATCCTTGTGGATTCCTGGGAATTTTCATAGTGCCTGGTTTCTCGCTAACCCCACAATGGCTCTCTCTTTCGAGGTATCTCTTTCCTTGCTCTCCCTCTCTGTCCTTCACTCAACAATTTTTTTAACATGCTAAACTTGGAACTTCAACACTCTGATAGTGAAAAAGAGAATTTGCCACTGGTAATAATTGTAGATTGTAAGGTTGAATCTCCACCTTTTATCAGAAACAGCATTACTTATGCTTAAATATGTAGATCTGAATGTCTACCATATTGATAGAAAATGCTAAGCTCAGTCTTTGATACCCTTTGATTTTGAGAGATGGACCTTTTCTTTATGTATCTATGGCTGGTTCAAGCTTGTATCTATCTGGTTCGAGCCTCAAGTCTACAACTGACTGATATTATACCCATGTTGAGTCACTTATATCTCTCTAATGTAAATAAATTCAAATACCCTAAAGTAGCTTGTCATTATTTGATTCTATTCTCAACCTTCTACTATTATTTATACTCTTGCCTTCCTTGAAATACTTTTGTTCTGTTATTTTTATTATTTTTAAAGTGTGTATTAATGTTTTAATTAATGCACAAAGTAAGGTGTTTCATTTTGGCATTTTCTTTTATGTATCATTATACATTGTTCTAATTTGTCCCCTTCCCCACTGCCCTTCTCTCTGCCTGTGCCTCCCAGGGTTAGTTCTCTGTCACCCCTTGAAAGTGATTCCCATTCTGCTTTCTTGTCTCTCTTTTCCACCATCCCTTAAGATCTTTTCCTCCCTTTTAACAATCCCCTTTCTAGCTTGATGTTCTGCACACATACTTGAATGCATATGCACAGGTATATACACATACATATAATTTTAAATCTGGATTCCACATATACCAGGAACCAAGATTCTAGAATCTTGCTTATTTCACATAGCATGATTTCTAGTCCATCCATTTTCCTGCCAAATATTATAATTT
>NC_022026.1:38888827-38894898 GCF_000317375.1 Microtus ochrogaster | reverse complement strand
AAAGAAAGAATAGCAGATTATTTCAATTTCACTTACTCCCAGTTTCCTAACTCAGAATGTACAAAGTACTATTTACTGTATACATTTGTGTTAAGGTCTAAGGGTTTAACATGAACAGATGCTCAATTATATTGATCTTTTGTCTGCTTCTTTCGAGGCTATGTTACATTAATGGTTTGAAGCTAAGCTTAATTAGTATCAATAAAGCTAAAACATGTTGGAATATATGGAGGGTGTGAATTAAAGTGTTGTTGTGTGAAATTCAAAGGAAGATGTAGATAATAACAAATATTATACGTCAGAGTTGTTAGGAATCAGTGATTCAGTGAAGAGAATGGCTGAGCTTTTGAACCCAGCTTTATTGTGCCATTTGATAAACAAACAGACCAAACCTTGTTTGAGAAAAGAAGTTAAAGACAGCATGTCTTAACAGTACTATTCTAAAGGGGGAAAAGACAGTAGAGTAAGCATAAATTTATTCAGTTTAAAAGAAAGAACTCCCAAGAGTGGGAGGGACTCCCATATGGGAAATGACAATTTCATCTTCAAGAAATTTTCCTTCAGTTGTAATGTTATTTTGCCACCAAGGGATTGCCTGTCTAAAAACTTGTGACAGGCCACATGATGTGATCCTCTAGAAGGCTCACAGCTAGTATCCTTGTGCACTTTCCTGTTTAGGTAAGCAAGTGTGCATGCCCACATTCCCAGGCTTGGCAATGAAATCTGAATCCAGTGTGGTAGATTTACTTATCAGTTATTTAGGGATGGGACTAGAGTCTGGGTCCACAAGGATGACCCTGGATCTTGTATCTGTACTGAGTATCCTGGAGTCTGGGGACTTAGTTCCTGGGGAACAACTAGGTATATAAAGGCTTAGTGAGGTCTTGGAACTCCAGGGCCCATCCTGGGAACTGGTAACACAAGAGTGGTGTTGGAAGCTGGGTATGTGCGGAGATGTCCAGCTCTAAGGTCTAGTGGGACATACCTGAACACTAGTCTTTTAGAATATGGGACATAGAATCTAGCATGGAGAGTGATGCTGCAGGTATTAGCCTAGAGGTGGTATAAGGTCCAAGTTGACAATGTGGCAAGCTAAAGGTTCTGTCTACAAGTACAAGCCTGAACCTCTGTCCGCAATAGCTCAAGAGGTTGGGGCCCATGTGAGCTAGCCTGAAACCAAGGCTGTTGAGATGATTCTGGTGCTAAGAGTAAGCTGGCCAGACATTAATTAGAGCAGCCTGGAAACTAAAACTGTTGCACCACCCTAGAGCCTGAAATGGCAGGATCCAGAGAGTTCCCAGAGCTGGTTTAAAAACTCAGTCTGGCAACACCTGCCTGATTAATATGGGGCTTTTGGGTGCCTGCAAGGTGATGAGTTTTAACAAAGTGTGCCCACTATATTAGGGTTCAAAGTAAAACACGATTTTCATTACCTGCTGTTTCTTTATACACAAAGTATCTTCCTTCATTTCATTCCAGCCAGGATTGGGGAAGGGATGATACAGGTAACCTGAAGTTTCCATCTTATGCTATCTAGTATATTTTATGTCTTAAGTACACCCAGATACTATAATCTACAGTCTGATTTCCTTAACTCCTGAAAAGGTATTTTGTAAATGGATAATTATTTGAATTGATATCTATCTTCACCATATACAGAAAGCGCTGTGTGCTTTTTGCAAAACAAGTTGTAGTGAGTAAAATGTTGAGTCTTCTTCTCTTATCTTCCCCACTTTCCAGAGCTAAATACGTTTAAATTTAGTTTCGATCATTCTGTAACTTTCTATGTGTATATGTATGTATATTTCATGTTACCTTTGTTAGAAATTGAGCATATTGTATTTTAGTAAAACTTTTATTTATTCAGTATACCATCCATGAAAGTATGTGTAATATAAACGTACTCATTCAAATAGCCAAATAATAAGCAAAAGTATGATTATTTTTATTAATATCCTATAGATAAACCAATAAACACTAGCAGCAAAATATGCTGAAACTGTTAAGGACATTAAATATAAGTGTGAAACTAAAGTGTACATATAAAACTATTTGGTATGTGCTCTTTATTGATGATGCAGGCACTACAGCATAAATTTCTTGATTGTAGTACATGAATATTACTTTATATATTTGGAGGGAGATTCATGTGAGATCTGTATACACAAAAGTGTTCTGGTATTTTTGCAGTGATGGGAGAGATTTGCACATTGTATCCAGTGGCAATTTTTAGCTAACACTGGAGCTGTATCTCATATTAAAGTCTTACATACCTTGGCATTGTCTTCTGTAAAACAAAATATCAAGACTGTTTTTTAAATTCAGCCTTTCATTACTGATTCCTTAAATCGTTCTTTGAAGTTCAAGAAGTAACATATATTCATTTAACTATTCCTTTACAAAGTTATTGCCTGAGTTTGCCATTCTAAATTGGTAACTGTTGCCATATTATACATCAAATATATATATATATATGTGTGTGTGTGTGTGTGTGTGTGTGTAAATACATGTATATATATATATTCACATGTATATATATTGCACATTCAATGGCATATTTGAAGAGAAGGCTGTTAGTATATACCCCCAAATATAAAAATTTGATTAGTTCAAATTTCATTGCTATGATAGATTTTTTTTTCTTGATTTATAGATGACACCTGTGAAGGACAAGAAAGGTCTGCATATTTTACAGATGATTTTTGTCAAACATGTGGAGTGGTACTGCAGCATGAATCAGAAAGGATTTCACATTATAAGGTTGGTTGGTTAAATACGGTGGGAATGAGGATGAGGAATCATATTTTTAAGTGTAGCAAGTTAACTGCATTTAAGTCATTTTACTTGATTAATTTAAAGACCTGGAACATGGTAACATTTCTTTTTTCTTTTTTTTAAATTTTTTCAAGACAAGGTTTCTCTGTTGCTTTGGTGGCTGTCCTAAAACTAGCTTTTATAGACCAGGCTTGCCTTGAACTCAGAGAGATCTGCCTGCCTCTGCTTCCTGAGTGCTGGGATTAAAGGCATGCACCACCACCGCCTGGCAACATGGTAACATTTCTATTTGTCAGACAGGAATATTGGCTCAGGAAAGGATAGTCACATACAAATTTAAGTTAGGGAATATAGATTAAACTCTTTGGTTTTGATTGCAAACTTTCTTTTCTTTCCTTCACACCATTCTGCCTCACTTTGTATTCTCTATTATTATAGCAAATATATTGTAGATATTAACAGGTTTGAGGGATACTGTAGAATTCCTAGAATCTTCATTTATAATAAACGTAGACCATAGATTTGGCTTGTCAGCATCCTGCCATTGAGGTTGGAGAGGCTCAGAAGACCCACTTTCCCAGTTCCATTGACAGTTAACAGTTGTTAGGAGGCAGGAGATCAAGAGGCCTCATCACTCCCTGTGCATTGACAATTGATGGTTGCTGGGAAAGAGAGGGATTTTCTGCACTGATGTAGTCACTGATGATGTGCTCATAATCCTGTAAATATCTTTTACTAGTCTTCATGTAGATTATGCTAGTGAAGATCGTTGTGGTATACATAAAAAGGCATAAAAGTAGAAAGGAAAGTGAGTTGGGAGGATAATAGGTAATATAAAAATATGTACATGAATGAAAATGTCACAATGAAGCCCATTGCAATGTTTAATTAACATAATAAAAAATAAAATACTGACTTCTAAGTTGTAGAATCATCTTATTTTAATTTTAACTGAGGTCTAAAGATTTGAAAGGAGTGAAACTCTAGTTATTGCAGTCAAGGGTTGACAATGTAGCCCAAAAGTGTGTCACTTGTCAAGCCTGTTCAAGACCATGATCTCAAAAAAAAGTTATTATAAAATCTGCTAAAATTGATGTCTCCTTAGCTCACATTCAGAGAGGTGCACATTGTAGGTGTCTCTGTTGTTAACTAAACAAAGTTGTATCTTTTTCCAGAGTGAAATACATGCTCAAAATGTTAAGTTCTATTTTCAAGTGCATGGGGAACCAAACGAAGTGCCTGGTGGAAAAGTGAGCATGCGTGTTGAGAATTCTCAGGTGAGTTGTCTTTGTGGAATGGTATAATTGTGAACTCTAAGATTTTAATATTTACAAAATAAAACAGATTGAATGTACTTTTTAAGGTGTACAAGGGTGAAGAAGTCAACAGAGGCAAATTTAGTGGTTTCTGCAACATGAGTTTTGACTCCACAGCCATTGCTCAGGCTCATTTTGTAGAAAAGAGCCATGTGCAGAATCCAAAACAATTGCTGGAAGAACATGACAGAGTCTCTCCATCAGGATGCCAACCAAAGATGGGTAAGATTCTCTTCATCTCTTTAAAAGATATTTATCTTTCCCCTACATTGTATCATTCCTTTTGGGGAGCAAACTCCCACTACAGTTCAAACAACTTGATTAATTTTCCACTTAGTAAATCACTTTCTGTATTCTTGTCTGTGGAGATAACTGCTAACTAAATTTAAAAAAAATATTATTGTCACTATTCAGTTTACTAAATCCACATAAAGCAAATGAGTACTATATGTTATTAATAACAATAAGCATATAGAGAAACCAAAAATCTTGGCTTTTTAAATTATGTTTCCTCACCTTGTCATAATTTTTTGATGTACATCTTTATCTCATTTGTCCATTCAGATCAATGTCTTCAGTATAGTATAGTTATATACTCTAGTGTGTATACTATATAGTATGCTTATGACCAAAGCTGTAAAAAGCAAACTAAATTGGTGAATTTCCTTCAATCCTAATAACCCATTCTTTTATTTCTATAAATGTGAAGTACCAGTGAATAATTATAGAATGCTAAATCCCAAAGATACAGAGAATTATAGAACATTGCCTCTTCCTTCTAGTAACATTCAAATTAAGAAATGAAAGCACTTCCACTGAATTACCTGAACTGGCAGAGTACATTTTGGAAAATAGCTCATATTTTGAAAAATTTACATGCTACCATAAAAATAATGCTTGATCAGCTGGAATAATTGATCTAGCACATTTTTAAGAGCTTTCACTGTGTCACTAAGGCATTCATTTCTAAAAAAATCATCAACATTCATGTCCAGCCCATCATATAGGTATTTTCCAGAGCGAATTACCTCAGCATATTATTAGAATTTATTTTTTCTAGCTGGGCAGTGGTGGCAAGCAGAGGCAGGTGGATCTCTGTGAGTTTGAGGCCAGCCTGGTCTACAAGAACTAGTTCCAGGACAGGCTCCAAAAACTACAGAGAAACCCTGTAAGAGGAGGGCCCATTTGTTCATCCCAGCCACCTGGATAGCTTAGCCACAAAATAACCACACAGAAATTGTATTCATTAAATCTCTGCTTGGCCCATTAGCTCTAACTTCTTATTAGCTAACTCTTACATCTTAATTTAACCCATTTTTATTAATCTGTGCATTACCACGAGGTTGTGGCCTACCAGCAAAGTTCCAGTATGTCTATCTTCAGCACAGATCCATGACGTCTCCCTCTGCCTCTTCTTCCCAGCATTCCATTTAGTTTATCCCACCTAGCTCTGGTCCCCTATAGCTCTGCTATAGGCCCAAAGTAGTTCCTTTATTAACCAGTGAAAGCAACACATAGACAGAATTTCCTACACCATTTCCCATTTTCTGTTTAAACAATAAGTAAGGTTTTAACTTTAACATAGTAACATTACATATAACAAAACAGGTATTAAATAAGAATTGCAGTTATAATATTTATATCTACTTTATATTTTATTATAACTAATGGAAACTATGACTATCTATTCTTTAACTCCTTTAAAGACTCCAGAAGGATATAGCATTGCCTAAGTAAACAGGAAGTACATTGTAAGCAACTTCCAAAACTCTAGAATTGACAGAGACATTTCACTGCCTGGACAGTCACCCAAAGTTTTTTTGTACTGTTGAAGCATCCATCTTCAGCCTATAGGCCCATAGTATCCAGCAGACTTTTCCACAAAGCAGGAAATGTTAAAGACAGTTTAATCACTTTCTTTTGTATCCTACAGAATGTCTCACAGACTCTTTCATGAAGCAGGAACCCCAAAGGATCATC
>NC_022026.1:38878737-38880882 GCF_000317375.1 Microtus ochrogaster | reverse complement strand
CTGAAGCTACTGCTCAGAGAATAAACATATCCTGTCATAACTCCTGTCTCGCAAGCCAAAACATTAGAGCATTATGAAAACATCTAGTTCACCTAGACATGGTGGTACATGCCTATAATGTCAGTACTCAGGAGGGAGAAGAAGGAAGATTAGGGTATACTATATGTTTGAGGCAAGTCAGGGCTACATAGTGAGTTCCAGGCGAGCAAGGGATACATAGCAAAACCCTTTCTCAAACAGCAACAACAAAAAGACATATCTAGAAAAATTAAATTAGCTAATGAGAATTTCAGAGAACACTGACAACAGAATTCCATGTTATAAGTGAACCAGTTTTAAGAAAAAGGCAATTATGGTGATGTAGAGATAGCTCAGAAGCTAAGAGCCCTGGGTGCTCTTACAGAGGGTCTGAGTTCAAGTCCCAGAATTTACATTGCAGCTGATGACCATCTCTATTTCCAACACCCTCTTCTGGCCTCCATGGGTACTGCATATACATATTACACAGACATACATGTAGGAAAAACACATAAAATTTCAAAAAAGGCAACTTAACACCATATGCCACTTTAATTATTCTCCTATTTTCATTTTCTTATTTCTATCTATCTTTGCCTCTGTTTATCTTCTATAATGTGCATGTTTCTACATATTTGATTTTTTTCTTCCTCATTATCACTGCTTGCTTAAGTCCCTATCTAGCTCAGCTCAGGATTGACAAGACTAAGGCTAAAGTATGTATATATTTTTAAATGTTGTGTTTGTTTTAGTTATCTTACTAATTTTAGTTATCTAAATTTAGATAAGTTATTTCACTTATCTAAAATGAAGTTAATAATTTCTAAATTCAACTTAAATTGCAAAACTTTTGTTCTTGATAGTATCACTATTCGACATCTACACTTGAATCTCTATACTTCCCTATATTCTTTCTATAAGTGAGTATTATCAAATCTTCTATTACACCTTTTTCTACTTTCCTTAGATTTCCATTGCTAACTCTTCACATGTTAACACTATTGGAACCATCAGTATAAAGCTTTATGTTAATTAAAAATTAAAATAAGGCTTGTTAAAAGGTGCAAACAAGCCTGAGTTTCCATGTGAACTTAGAAACGATTCTAGCAGGTGTATAGCAGAGCTAAACAGGCCTAAGAGCAGTCTCTGAGATAAGAGAGTGGAGAGTGTAAGAAACAATAGGGACGGATTAGAAGATTAGGCCAGGGTCCTACAAGATAGCTCATCAAGCATAGGATCTGGGTGCTAAGTCTAGCAATCTGAGTTCAGTCCCTGGAACCACATGATTGAATTAGAGAACTAACTCCACCAAGTTGCCCTCTGGCCTCCACATGAACAACATGGCACATGATTGAGAATATAATATACAAATCATATGTGTGCATATGCAAAATAGACTTTAAAATAATTTTAAAATATTGGGCCAAGAATTCTGATAACTGGGACAATAAATATGTTTCCTGTCTATACAGAAATGATTTACATATTTTTACTTACTATATCTGAGTTATCCATATTCTAGAAAGTGGTAGCGTCAACATGTAGAAAATCCAAGAGTTAAGGTAATGGTAATCTCACCACAGTTCTGGAACTGCCTCTAAACCCTTTGCGTGTGACAGAAACCCTTTTAATTCCTATATTTCCACTATTAGAGCATGAATATATGAAAAGCCAAGGGCTAAGTTAACATGAACATTTTCCACATAACTCTAATGTATAACCAGATTTGAAACCCACAAATTAGAGAAACCCAGGAGTCTTGTTCATCATGCATCACTTAGGTACACCCTCTATATATGTTGTTAATGAAGGCCGTTTCTGGTTTGGTTTTCACATCTATAAAATAAATATAGCAATAATTTCCTGAAAAGCCTTGCTGTGGAGACCCACAGTTTCTGATTGATTAGTTTGTTTTGTAGGCCATCCATAGTCTTCAGCTAATAATCTTTAAACCAGGGACTAACAAACTTGAAAGAGGCCAATAGATAACTAAAGAATTATAAAAATATTTAATTCAGGATATTTCTCACAGTGTCTCCAATAATCCATTTTCAGTATTAGTTTTCAAAACTAATTCCCAATTCCACTATAGAAACTGAACTCTATTCTCCAGGAAAGAATTCTAGG